>NC_090651.1:324357534-324637534 GCF_040937935.1 Hyperolius riggenbachi | reverse complement strand
AAAGGGGATTGGTACATTCCTGTACTTTGTGCAGTATGTACTTTGTGCAATAATAAATACTTTTAAAATACTTGGCTAATCCTGTCAGCTCTATTTCCTTTTGAGATAACAGTATTGTTTTATTGGAGATACAGCTGTACAACCTCCTCCCCATCCTACCATCACCCACATGCGATGGTCTGGGTAGATCTGAAAGGGCCAGCTACCAGTATTTGTGAGTGCTTATTCACATGAAAGGCAAATAGCCGCCCAATTGCCGGGGTTTAATCCATTCCGGTTGCAAAATAGTGCAACCAAATAAAGGGTTTGTAACCACATGTCAACAGTCTACACATGGTAAAGTTACTGCCCAGCTAAAAGCTGCTGCGTGTCGCATCCAGAAGCGGCTGCTGCCTGCTCAGATGTGGATGCGCGTGAGCACCGCCACTGCTGGAGGCTTGTAACTGGCTGCAAGTGCTCCGCAAATAAACAGGTACGTCCAATCAGTTAAATGTGCAGCTGTCAGTGATTTGTGTGTCAGCCCTGTGCAACAAGAATAAATAAGTGAAATTTACCTATCCCATAATTGCAGGCAAGGTGTTAGGGTGATAGAGGTTGACATAGGTTGTATACACTGGGGAGGGTGTGGGAAGGATTAAATGCCTTAGTACACAAAGCAGTGATGAAGTGTAGCTGCAGTGCTGAGCACAAAGTGTTAACCTTCCTTTTCAGGGAGGAGGTGGTTGAAATCAGGTTATCTGCTCAGAGCAGGAACTAGCTACCAGGTATTAATATATTGCAAGAAGTTACTGTTAATACTATTTCTGCATTGCTAATTAATGAAAGGACCCTTTTACACTTCAGTTGCTTTCAGTTATAACTGAAACAAAACTGATTTTCAAAGTAATGCCCATGTTTTCCTGTGGCACCTTTCACACTTTAATGCGTTTTAACTGAAATCTTTTTCACAATGCATTGCTATGGAAAAAAACGCATACCTAACGCACACCAACTGATTAAGGCCTCTTTCACACCAAGACGTTGCATTTTAGGGGACGTTAAGGTCGCATAACGTGCCCGCAACGCATGGTGGTGTAGTTGGACGTCGTGAAGTTGGACGTCAGATTGAGCCGCGTTATGCGGCTCTTGGTGAGCTGTTTTCGTGCTATCTATACTGATAGAACAGCCGCTCCAGGATAGTGATGGGAAGTCCGGATCTTTTCAAGGATTCGGATGATTCGAATCGGATCATTGAAAAGATCCGGATCTTTGAACCAAATCATTTGAATCATTTTACTAGGGAAGCAGACTGGGGGTGAAATGACTAGCAGGACAGGACTTTCCCTGCACTGTACATTCTGTATGTTCCTGTTTCTTCCAGACAGACATCCACTGTGAACCGAATCGTTCGTCGTGGTGATCTGGCTGATTCGACTCACAAAAAAGATCCGGATCAAATGAACGATTCATTCATGATCCGGACAACACTATGAGACCAGGTTAGGTCACCACAGTGCAGTGAATATTAATTAGCCACGTGGCTAGTCATTGAGCATGTGCAAGCAGTCTAATGCAGCTAAAGCCCAGTATAACGCACAGCATGCTGCACTTTCATTCAACGTGTAGCGACGCGTTACAATGTAACGCAATGTGGGCACTCTGAACAGCACATTGATTTTTCATTGCTGTGAGTTGGGCTGCGTTACTGGCTGCTGTAACGTGGGACTTTAACGTCCCACTGTGAAAGCAGCCTAAGTGTAAATGGGCCGATGTACTATTTTATGTAATAAAGAAAAACATAGACTGGGCTAGGATTTTTAAAGGACAAATGAAGCAAGATGGATATGGAGGTTGACATATTTCCTTTGAGGACTCTTTCACACTGGGGCAGTGCAGTATTTTTACCGCACCCCACCACAGTTCTATGGGGTAGTTCATACTACCCACGGTGCAGTACGCTGCACCGAAAGTGTCCTCTCTAAGATGAGCGCATACCTACGCTGCCATGCGGATGCTGCGACGGACCGAAAGTCATGCAAGTCTATGGTGACGCAGGTTTTTTTTTTTTTTTTTTTTTTAAATGTTGGCTGCATTGTGGCGCACATGCATAGAAGCCTATTTTTTACAATGCGCTTCTGCGCCCTTCCATATTTTCAAAACAGGAAGTGAGCGCAACTGAGCGTCCCTTCCTGTGTGGATGTCGTCCAGAAGGGGATTATTGACTCATATTAGCGCTATAATCCAGCTGATCCTCTGATACTTTTAGCCATAGACCCTGAACAAGCATGCAGCAGATCAGGTGTTTCTGACATTCATATTTGCCAAGATTAGCTGCATGCTTGTTTCTGGTGTGTCTCACACTACTGCAGCCATATAGTTCAGCAGGTCTGCCAGGCAACTGGTATTGTTTGAAAAGGAAATAAATATGGGTTACTGCATATCTTTCTCTATTCAGTTGTCAGCTGACTTCTTGGCTACGTGTCATGAAGCCTAATTAATGTCTCTATATAGCTCAGGTAGATGCAATATTTGCACAAGATGGCTGACCAACAACACAGGTGGTTTTCCTTATCGGTTGTGTGTGTGAAAAGCTGACTGGTTAGTTTTTATTGTAGCTAAATTTTAACTTTGAGATGAGATCACCTGAAGGCCGCGCTTGACATTTAATCCATTACCAAGTCCTATACTGCAAATGCTTAGGTCGGATCAATGCCTGCTTCTTCTTTGCCTAGGCTGTATATCTTTACTGAGCAGTTTTATGGAACTCCGATTCCTAGAATTCACAGCTGAGCAACTTGCATGCCGCCAATTGGCCTTCTATGCTTTGTAACCTCAGTATTGGCCTGCGGGAGCTTGTAGTTTTAAATCAGAGACCTCTTCAAATATGTTGTCATTTGAACCAGTTGCGGGGCTTAGTTTAAAGTTATATCTATCTATCTCTATATTATAATATATATTTTCCTTTTAATAAATACTAGTTTCCTGGCTATCCTGCTGAGCCTTTTAGCCATAGACCCTGAACAAGCATGCAGCAGATCAGGTGTTACTGAAAATATTGTCAGATCTGACAGGATTAGCTGCATGCTTGTTTCTGGTGTTATTCAGACACTACTGCAGCCAAATAGACCAGCAGGGCTGCCAGGCAACTGGTATTGTTTAACAGGAAATAAATATGGCAGCCTCCCACTCCAGCGAAAAAAGTAAGCAGTTAAAATCTGACAAACAGGTTTTGGACAAGTCAATCTCCTCATGGATGATTCTCAGGGTTTTCATTTGTATTCAAAAGCAATTCCTGAACGCAGTTTAACTGCCAAAATAGTAATATACCAGCCAGCCACCTACTCGTACACTATTTTGTCAGTCAGACTTTGCAACTGCCGTTCAGGAAATGCTTTTGACAACCATGAGCATCCCCCATGAGCAGATGGGACTAGTCCAAAACGTGTCCGTTCTGTCAGATTTTAACGGCTTATTTATTTATTTTTTTTTTTTTTTTTTTGCTGGAGTGGTCCTTTTAAGCACATGGTTTCCTTGGGCAGTTTTAAGGCCCATTCAAAACGCAAGCAATTAGCGCTAGCATTTTACACTGGGGATCTTTACATGATTTAACGCGTAAAAATCACTGGACACTCTCTCGTGATTTTTGAACGATCACAATTAGCGTTTTTTTTTTTTTTTGAGCATTGTGATCTCTCTAGAATCGCTGAAATACTGTAAGTACCGCGTTTTGCAATCACAGCTAATCGGGAATTGCCACCGATTGCGGCAGTGAGATCTCTACCTAATGTGCTAGCTTTGGAGACTGGGCATTGATTCAGTTTTACGACTCTTTCTTTGAGTGCACTGGATGTGCACTATATGCTGGTTATCAACAAAAGGGTCCCTGTCATAGCAGCCCTCAATGTGAGTACTTTGTGTACCCATTTAATGCATACCTGTTGGAAATAAAAAGTGTGATATTTGGAAATATCTGATGGCTTATTGGCTTCTTATCTGGTAATGGTCGTCTGTGTTGGTCTGACTGTTGGAGCACTGGGTGACTGCAGCTACCCATTGGGAAATAGATGATTGGATCTAGCGCTGAGGATTACCGTGACATCTCCTGTGAACCAGAGTGGAATTTTGTTTACCTTGGCAGCTGTTATTGCGTCCGGAGTGATGATGCTGTATGGTTTGACTACTTATGACTTAATATTGTGCTAGCGCTTTAAAAAGTGCTAGCTCTCTGGTGATTAGCGATAATCTCCCCAGTGTGAATGGGCCCTCAGTCAGTAGTGTGTGTTTTTTTTTTTTTTTTTTTTTTTTTTTTATCTTATGCAAATGCTGCGTCTTCGTAAGCTACATACAACGATCATTCGTTGTGAACGCCGAACTTTTAATTGACGAA
The DNA here is from genome assembly GCF_040937935.1 of Hyperolius riggenbachi. NCBI lineage: Eukaryota > Metazoa > Chordata > Amphibia > Anura > Hyperoliidae > Hyperolius > Hyperolius riggenbachi. Next base: position 324,633,168 of record NC_090651.1, on the reverse strand, counting down.
AGAATGACCGAAGTAAAGTTAGCTTTTAAAGGTGTGTAATGATCTGATCGTTAGAACAAACGTTACATCACGTAAAAGCAACTATTGCGCTTGCACATAAAAATAGTTCCACGGAGAAATAGCGAAATGCGCATGTCAAGCCTAGTACGAACAACCGTTTTCCAACGATGTACTACTTTTGCAAACGATCGTCGTTGGAAAAAATCCACCAAGCTAGATCATTCGTTTTCAACTATCTAGCTCGTCCGTCATTACTTAATGGTCGTTGGCTGCTTTTTTTTTTTTTAATGATAGTTTTGAAATGTTCGGGGAACGGTCGTTTCAAACTATTATAGTCGCATGTGTGTACGCACCTTTACACACTTGGGTTGGAGTAATGAAAGACTTGTCCACTGTTCTCCATTTTGGAGATGTATTACACATTTTTTACATTTATCTTTATCTGTCTGTGTGTGTGTGACAGTAGGCTGACATTTTGTTGCATGCGTTCATACATTTGCGTGGTATGCGGGCAAATTGCTGGATTTTTATGCTCATTTCTCACACAACCTTTAGAGTATTGCAGAAGTAGCAGGGAGGAACATTTTTTTTCACGAATGCTTTAGAAAATGTATGGCTGTTTCCATACCATAGTCATGGAAAGAATGTCCAAGCTTCTCATGAATGTGTATAGATAACACCGCTATGCTTTTCATGCACGATAGTTCGCTTTAGAGACTAATTCCACACACAACCGATACTTCGTTTTGCATGATTATTAATGAGACTAATAAATCATCTGGCAAAAATAAAATTAAAATGCAAAAACACTCTTGTGGGGGTCGCTCTCCCCCAGATTGTATGGCGTTCAAATGCCAGAAACTCTTTGTGACTGTGGTAGCGCTTTGCAGCTTTGTGCTGTATCTTCCAAATACTAGACTTGTACCAGAAAAGGCGCCAGGTCCCAGAATCCTTTGCAGCTGTCATGATTATAAGCTCTGCTTCTGTAATGTTACTCTCCTATCTCACCTTGCCTTTCCTCCTCACCCATCGTGTAAAGTCACAGTTTATATTTTTGCTTTCCTTTTAAAGAGGAACTTGGGGAAAATAATAAATCAATACATTGTAAACCGAGAAGTAAAAAAATAGAGGGATAAAGAAATGATTGATATTCACCATGTCATCATGTTGTTTGAACCACAATGAGCCTGCACGCAATCCTCTTTACTACTGGCAGATATGGAAAAAAACAGACAGCACCAACTGCGTTTATTTATGCCCCCCCCCCCCCCCCCCCAACAATGCAGTAAGCTTAAAAAGTGGTTTTCTGGTTTGTTTTGTTAATAGGTTTATATCTGCACAGAGAGAGAGAGTGGAGACAGCTGTTATTTCCCACAATGCAACAAGGTTCACTGACAGGAAACTGTCAGGACCTAGGTCCTGACATCACACTGTGGGAGGGGTTTCACCATAATCTCAGCCATACAGACCCCCCTGATCTATTTGAGAAAAGGTAAAGATTTCTCTGTTCCTCTTTAAAGAGAATCTGTATTGTTAAAATCGCACAAAAGTAAACATACCAGTGTGTTAGGGGACATCTCCTATTTCCCTCTGTCACAATTTCGCCGCTCCCCGCCGCATTAAAAGTGGTTAAAAACAGTTTTTAAAAGTTTGTTTATAAACAAACAAAATGGCCACCAAAACAGGAAGTAGGTTGATGTACAGTATGTCCACACATAGAAAATACATCCATACACAAGCAGGCTGTATACACCCTTCCTTTTGAATCTCAAGAGATCATTTGCGTGTTTCTTTCCCCCTGCATCTCTCATGCACTGAAGTTTCAGGCTGCTTGTTTCTTCCTGCAAACAGCTTTGCCCTTGTCTGAATTTCCTCAGTATGTGAAAGCCCAGCCAGCTCAGAGGAGGATTTATCCAGCTTGTAAACGATAAGAGGGAAGAGAGAAGCTGCACTAATCTAAATAATAAACAGGCAGTGTGCAGAGAGGGGCCTGGAAGGGGGAGTTCATAGCAGAACCACAACACTGAAGAACTTGGCAGCCTTCCAGACACAGGCCGACAAGTCTGACAGGGGAAAGATACATTGATTTATTACAGAGACTGTGATAGTACAAAGTGCTGCAGTAAGCCAGAACACATTAGAATAGCTTTTGGAACTTGTAGGATGATAAAAAACAGGATGCAATTTTTGTTACGGAGTCTCTTTAAACTGTCTGCTAGCCATTGCAGTGCAGCAGTGTAAGTGAGAACTGATCCATTCACAGGTTGTCTGATCTGCACTTTTCACTTTGTCACAGAGCACAACACTGGGACTAAGACAGTGAATACCGGCTTTTAGGTTGTACGTTAGCAGATTACTAAAAGGCTCCCCTGGTGTTTTGAGACAAAATTACTATTGATTCTTAGTTAAAATATTACTTAAAGAGAGACTGTAACCAAGGATTGAACTTCTTTCCGATCAGTAGCTGATATTCCTTGTTCATACCACAGCTTAATAAATATATATTAAAAAAAAGTGTGTGTGTGAGTATACACAATCTTGTACTCTGAGTATACCACAGTGCAAATTTGGTATACTATCTCAACATGAGCTAAAAAAAACACACCTGCTGTATGCGCTTCTGTGCGTTCGGCGTGCACTGTGAGTAAAATGTGCAGTGCTGTGTGATAACACTTTGTGATATGATAGTCTGTGTGTTTGCAGATGACAAACCATGTGCAGTGTGCTAAAACAGGCAGCGTGACACACGGTGCGAACGCACCCAGTGGGGTTACTTGTACATAGCTGCACTCTATGAAACCTTCGCTTTTACCTCTCGAGGGCTCCAATGGTGAGAGATAACCAACTTACACAACTATTAATAGCCATGGATATTATTACACTCTGCTACAACAAGCATTTAAGCATGCTAGAGTGACTGACTGTCAAGCTATCTACTGATAGTCTGGCAACGGACAAATGCATGGCTGGTCTACGAATAGTAGTCCATAGCCATCACAGTACAGCTGAGAACTCCCCACCCAACAGGTCCAGCCATCACAGTACAGCTGAGTACTCTCCACCCAACAGGTCCAGCCATCACAGTACAGCTGAGTACTCCCCACCCAACAGGTCCAGGCATCACAGTACAGCTAAATACTCCCCAACCAACAGGTCCAGCCATCACAGTACAGCTGAGTACTCTCCACCCAACAGGTCCAGCCATCACAGTACAGCTGAGTACTCCCCACCCAACAGGTCCAGCCATCACAGTACAGCTGAGTACTCGCCACCCAACCGGTCCAGGCATCACAGTACAGCTAAATACTCCCCAACCAACAGGTCCAGCCATCACAGTACAGCTGAGTACTCTCCACCCAACAGGTCCAGGCATCACAGTACAGCTGAATACTCGCCACCCAACAGGTCCAGCCATCACAGTACAGCTGAGTACTCGCCACCCAACAGGTCCAGGCATCACAGTACAGCTGAATACTCGCCACCCAACAGGTCCAGCCATCACAGTACAGCTGAGTACTCGCCACCCAACAGGTCCAGGCATCACAGTACAGCTGAGTACTCCCCACCCAACAGGTCCAGGCATCACAGTACAGCTGAGTACTCCCCACCCAACAGGTCCAGGCATCACAGTACAGCTGAGTACTCCCCACCCAACAGGTCCAGGCATCACAGTACAGCTTAGTACTCTCCACCCAACAGGTCCAGGCATCACAGTACAGCTGAGTACTCCCCACCCAACAGGTCCAGGCATCACAGTACAGCTGAGTACTCCCCACCCAACAGGTCCAGCCATCACAGTACAGCTGAGTACTCGCCACCCAACAGGTCCAGGCATCACAGTACAGCTGAGTACTCCCCACCCAACAGGTCCAGGCATCACAGTACAGCTGAGTACTCCCCACCCAACAGGTCCAGGCATCACAGTACAGCTGAGTACTCCCCACCCAACAGGTCCAGGCATCACAGTACAGCTGAGTACTCCCCACCCAACAGGTCCAGCGACGTCCCCTTGACGACGAGCGGTCAGCGTTTCCTCTTCCTGCTCACGACTACACACCACAGGCGTAAATGGGAAGTCAAGCGATTGCAGTACTTTGTGTGGAGTCGTCTGGGATCTTAAAGATCGACTGTGACGATCGTTACTCAAAAAAAGTTGGTTGATGAGAAAATCGTGTGGTGGGTACGGGCCTTCAACTTAGGTAAAAAGAGAGGAAAAAAGGTTCTATTATTTATTTTATAAATGTTTTACTTTTTTCTAAGCTGTGTGGATGTGTCCTCTGAAATCCAGTTTGAATGAACCGTAACGATGTATAGTAGAATGCAGCAAACTTTTACAGTAAATATCTTTGTTTCAGCATCAGAAATATTTCCTATAGCTATATATTGCTGTACAGTATATTTATATATATCCCCACCCACCACCCACTGAGGCTTAGCCTAGGCTGTTTATTATGCTGTTTGTTATGCGGGATTCTCCCTCAGAGCATTCTGGGAGACCAGAGATCTTTTTCACTAGCTTTAAGGCCCATACACATGGTGTACAATTGCTCCATGAGTACGCAGCGCGCGACAAAGACTGCCGACAAGCTCTAGCACGAATGATCAAACTGTCCGATCACTCACAACTTTTATAGTGCAAACAGTGAGAGGTGTTGTGTGTACGAATGTCTTAAAGTCGGACAGCTTGGAAGCAGACGACAATGATCACTTTACAAATCCGTGGCAGACTGCTTCCGTTGTGAGGTCACTCAATATGCTGTCACGTGTGTACAACTGCTGCTGGGGCGAATTGCCGCTCAAAACCACACGCTGCAATCGTCTGTCTTTAGCTCCTGCCTCGCAGCTAAAGACATTTGTATGCCCTGTGTATGTACCCTTTTTAGAGCTCTCAGTAAACAACATTCCGCAGAGATCACTTGCCAGTGTATGAGATGTCACCACCTGTGATGAATTTCAGAATATAACTCTGGGTGAGGAAAGATTTTACAATGGGCAAACACTGACTAAACCAATAACACACACACTGCAGCAGATATGAGGCTACAGGGTGGGGTGACAGGGTCATATGCATAGGCCTAGCCCCTTGCTAGTGACTTTCTCTCTGCTGGGCAGGAAGTATGTCACTGCGATTACCGTTGGTCCACACATGCATGCTGCACCGCGCTCCCGTCATGCAGACTGCCTGTGGTGGCCATTGACTTGCTTTACCGCATGATCCGTGCAGTAAGCAGTCTTTAGGATGGCATTGTGGTGGTTTGGATACTTACGTTGTGTGAACTGTCTGTAGACTTGCATGTCCCTTGCGGAGGGGAAGAGTACCGCAGCCAGTGTGCAAGGGGCCTAAGAGTGACCTTTTGAGTCTTTATGCAGGCAGCCCCTTGAACACACGTGGGATAATTTAATACAGGAAGGTTTTTGGAAAAGTTGAAGTTTTTGAGGCTGTTGAAATCGCAGGAGATGTTTCTCATGCCATTTATCTGATGCCATCAGGTGGGCCTCTGTCCTCGGAGCGCGGGCAGATATGTGTTATGACACACTAGTGGCGGGCGGTGCTGTAAGTGGCGCGGGGGGCAGCGTGGGAAGTGGAGTCACAACCTTCCCTGATAATGGACACATTGCAGACACATTAGCTGATCTGTCACCAGAGTTCAAAGTCACTTCTGCTCGGATGCAGCCAACAGATGACAATGACTTCCTTCCTCGCGCAAATTGCTGTCCTGCAAATTTCCTTCCCTGGAGAAAAATGATGGGAAGTCTTACCGAAAATGAACACATTCACAGCAAGAGCAAAGTAGTTCATGCAGTCAAAGTTGAGTTTTTTTTTCCCTTTTAGGAGTGTCTGGATCAAGTACTGGTTAAGGGCTCTGCCTTTCACCTGGGAGACCAGGGATCGAATCCTGGCTAGGGTCAGTACCTGTTCAGTAAGAAGTCCTTGGGCAAGACTTCCTAACATTGCAGGTTGGCCCCTTGAGTGCGCCCTTAGAGGCTGCAGCTCTTGAGCGCTTTGAATCCAACGGTAGAAAAGTGCTATGAAAATGTTAGAATTACGGTAGTTAAAACCTTTTTTTTTTTTTTGTGTACTTTTCTTGGGCATTTAGCTGTAGTTAAAGCCCAAATTGAGGATTTTGTCTTCTAATGGTCTTCTGAACAGTGTGGAAAGGGGTTAGAGACTTAGTGGGGGTTATGATGGCTGTCTGTCCTCTCTAGTTCTCAGACCATCGATGCTGGTATGTAGAGGTACACTTGATGGCTTTGGCCCTTCGATTGGTTATCCCTAAAAGATACCAATCTCCTTCCTAATGAACCAACCACTTGAAGCTGGTGGAGACTATGAACTCGGGGTGTCCCACCGGGACTGGATACGGTTGCTCTCTTAGGTAAAAAACAACTGGTGGCCACAGTGGCGCCCTCCACGTACCCCTGAGGGGTCCCTTACAAGCTTGATAGGATGGGGGGGTTGCAATAAGGATAAAGAGGCACCCAGATAAGGATAAAAATAGATTAAAAAGAAAAAGTAAAAACAAGATAAAGTGGCTCACCACAATGACAACAGTCTGACAATAAGATTTTGCACAGGCAACTTGTTTCACGGGTCCAAGCCTGCTTCCTCAGGCCAATACAAGTGCCAAAATATAGACAGCAAATGGTATTGAGCGCCTCATGACAAGTCTGCATCTCCGCACTTGTATTGGCCTGAGGAAGCGTGCATGGACCTGCGAAACGCATTGCCCGTGCATAATCTTATTGTCTTGTCTGACTGTCATCATTGAGGTAAGCCACCTCCTCTATATATTTTTATTTTTTTAATCTAATTTTATCCTTACGTGGGCGCCTCTTTACCCTTCTCGCGTATCTTCTCCATCACTCTGCCTCTAAACACTGTTTATAAAAGCTTTTCAACCTGATTGCTATTAAATTGTGCCTTCTACAATGTGGGGATTTAATTGGCAGCAGACATTTGAGAAAATGAGGCCCGGCCTTTCTGCCATAGATACTGATCTGTGGTTTTCATAAACTGCTGTTTTTTTATTTTTTAATCTCTCATTGAATAGCAAGCCAAGAATTATTTAATACAAATCTTTCGATTTAGGCAGCGAATGAATCATTTTCTTTATTTTTCTTTTTTGTGGGACCTAGTCTATAATTATATATAATTTGCAAGCTTTTTACTAATAGGTAATTCAGGATAATTTATAGCCTCATAGTATATAAGAATCTCCGGCAATATCGCTCTCCTGTCTGATTATTATTTTGCTCTTTCTGATTTAATTATAAAGACAAACCTGCTCTAATGCGATTTATGGCATGGTTATGCTTCCATTTAATGCTGGAGAGAAAGTCGTTTTTTTTTTTTTCTTTCTTTCTTTAATAAGATTTGATTAAAAACCATAAGACACTTGGCTGTGTCTCCACTTAGCAGCAGTGGCTATCTGGTTGTGGCCAATTGGATGGTCAGTATTTTTAGTTTTCGTTCAGGTAGAATATTTTAACTTTTTAGGATTTCTCCCCCCTCAATTTTCTCTCAACACCCACCATTGTGTCCCCAAGGGTCCTGAAAAAAGATAAGAAACAGTATAATCTTTAAAGTAAAACATTTCTTTGTTGCATCTTACACAACTCCTACAGTGCCTACTTCCTGCTTCCATGGAAGCAGACAGGGTTAAAATATTAGCTGTTTGCTAAATTTCTGTGCTGACACAGCTAAGAGCTCAAATTACACTTGTGATTACTTGAAGATGAGGGGGGTTAGACAGGCTCTTCTCTCAAAAAACACACTGTGCATTTACCTCTGGTTTTTCCTTGTGTTCTATGCAAGAGTTCAGGTCCACTTTGAACTTCAGGGTCATGTGACTCATCCAGGTGTACAACCCATAAAGCCAGCCAAATTTGCTTGGAGTTTCTTCAGCTCCCAAGTGCACAGTTCGGACTCTTCTCCGCTTTCATCCCAAGAACACCCCCAGAGATCTTTGAAATTGCAGAGCCCCGCTGCATCACATGACCGCAACCAATGCTGGTTTCATGTACTGATGGGGAGGAGTGTACTGGTGACAGACATGCTTCTCCTCCAATAAACAGCGAGGGGGAGGGAGTAAGCGGTGCCAATGCCACACCTCCACCCTGCTGTCACTGCCACAGGCTGGTGCACTGTGCCACCCATCAAGAACCAGATACATGCCCAACTGGAAGACCCAGATAATTGCTGGAGCCTTTAGGGGTCCTTGTGAGTATATTGGGAAATGTAAACCTATAAAAATGTCCTGCTGCCTCACAAGTTCTTTGATCAGATGATGTGCAGAAAATAATTAAATGGTCTATAAACATTCTAATCTGGTGATTTGCTAAAGCAGAAAAATCGAGTGAAGAACAGCAAATATTGATTGTCAAACAATCAGGGACACAGAAGCTTGTTAGTTTCTTTTTATCCACACTTGTGTGCCCGATTTAATCATCCTAATGCACCTTCACTGTTCCCTTTATTGTATACTAGCTGATGGCCCGGCATTGCCCGGGTATGTACAGTATTTGGCTAGTGTTGGCTCCACCCACTTTTTCTAACCCCAACACACAATTACTCAATGACCTAGTTTGTGAGCTTTGCGGTTTTTGGCATCAATTTGCATTGAAATGAAACAAATCTGATTGGCTGAGGCTCCACCCCCTTTTCTAAATTTGAACCTCAGTCACCCAATGACCTACTGTACCAGGTTTGAGGCTTGTGCCATTAACAGTACAAGAATGGCTGCAATTAAATATTCCCTTTAAAAATCAACATGTGCATTTTTGATTCTTTTTTAGGCTCCACCCACTTTTCTGAATATTAATCCCAGTCACTCAGTGACCAACTGTACAAAGTTTGAGAACCCTTCCATAAACTGTCAGAATGGCTGCAGTTTACATTTTCCCAGTGAAATTTGTCTCCGCCCACTTTTTGGTTCTGGGGATAAAACGTATCCTATTACTTATTCCAGGTGATGTACTATATGTGTGCCAAATTTCTATCAAATCCATTCAACCATTATTGTTGCGTGATCGAGTAACAAACATCCAAACTTTTGCATTTATAATATTAGTGAGATTAGTAATCTTCTAAAAGCAGCCATTTTGAAACTGCAGCCAGTGGAGTCAGACCAAAGTCAAAGCATCAGAGCTGCAAACTCATTCTGGGTCAGTGGCTTATAATTAAGGCAGAGCATCAGCACAGACATCAGACTGGCTTTGTTTATAAGGGAATGAAGATGGCAACCTCTATTCCTCTCACTTTAGGTTACCTTTAAAATACCTGCTACAACAATTCATTCACTAGTGGTAGGCCGTTACAATGACATAACACAATCCCAATCCAGTTCTTCTGCCCAACCTGACATCCCATGCTGGAGACCATTATAAGAACTTTGGACCATTAGAGAATCGTGCAGTGCACTGTCTCTCGGCTAGTTTATAGGTTGCACTAAACAGTACCATTGTCTTTTAGGCACGATGAGAGGTCCAGTTCTACTGCCAGAGGATTTTGCAGAGCATGTAGTTTAGTCACAGGCACAGCTGGTGGTTTTAAGTGTTTTGTATTGCGGCCAAATCAAAAGGCTCCTAATTAGCAGTGGTTGGTGAAGGGCCTCGATTGGATAGATTTCTGAAAATTGAGGTCCAGTGATTACTTTGTCTTTGAATGTGACGCCCAAATAGGCCTCTTATGTTTACTGGCACATGTGATAAATGAAGAGTTCACGCTAGCATTTTTGAGTACGGTATTTAAATGCTGGCAGGGTAGGAAAACATTACTTGATAAATTCATAGATTAGATGTTGGATTCAATAAACACATAGCTTTGAATGAAAATCTCTATTAAAAATGAAGGCCCTCACCTCGATCAAGCATTTTGTGAATCGAACATTGATCAGGAAAGGGCTTTCTCTGGGAGGCTGATGTGGCCGAGATCTGCTGAGATCTGCTCTGGTATCAGTAGGTCATGATGGAAATCAAGTTGAGATGAGTCGTTTGTTTACAGCTGCCACATTTCTTAGGCACATGTCCATGATGCATGTGACTTGATGGCATCTCAACCATTACTATGAATGGCCTGGTTGTCTTGCTAATCGCTTAGCTGCAGTAGCATTTGAGTCACTCACACAAAACAAGTGTACAGCCAGTGGATTCAGACTTGAGTCAGAGCATCTGACCTTCTAACTCATTCTGGGTCAGTGATTCAGAGGATAAGCGAAATAGCTATGTAAGAAGAATTTTCCAAAAGGAATTAAAGATGGTGACTTCCATAATTTCTCTAATGGGCACCTGAAGTAAGAAGAATATGGAAGCTGCCATATTTATTTCCTTTACAATACCAGTTGCCTGGCATATTGCTGATCTTTCAAGCATCAGTAGCAGGGTGGTGGAGTCGCCTTGGGGTAGCTGGATTTGGAGTTTGAGTTGGGAGTCAGATGATTTTTGAACCAACTCCACAGCCCTGATCAGTAGTGTCTGATCACCTGTCTGAAAGCCAAGCATGCGGCAAATGCAGTCAAAAGTAAGTCAAACATCTGATCTGCATGCTTGTTCAGGGTCTATGGCTGAATATATTAGAGCCAGAGGATCAGAAGTCAGGCACTCTGCATATTGTATTCACAATTGTACGCCTTGGTGTAATATTAAGTCAAACTAGTGGATAAACCATTTATGGACCATACCAAATTGATGTTTGTGGGGAAGCATCTATTGATTTTGGAAGCTGAAAGTCTGGTTTGTCGAACATCATGGTGTTTTGTTTTGTTTTTTGGGAGAGAATGAAAGGGATCACCCATTGATTGGACAAATAGATGGGCATTTGCAATACTCTGCATCTGAACAAACTTGGTCGATTGGATTGCATTTTTTCTTTTTCTAGTTTAATGCACAAGCCTTTGAAGATCAAGCCAGAATGCTAATGGCTCATGGAGGATCTGGGAATACTTTTATGATTTCATCGTTTTCGGCACCAGAGCTGTGTGAAGTATAATGGTGTTTAATAATACAAAAATGGTCCTAATGGTACAATGCTTATTTTACCCCAATTAACAAACACCTACCCACTCTGGTTGTGCAGCAAGCTAGACACAGCTTGTTATCGAGGGCCTCAATTATAACATTATATGCAAGAACTGGCCGCCCTGCCCTTTAGACTAGTCCGATTTCTTTAATCTTCTCAATGCAGTTAGACTTTAGAAAATTGAAAGTAAAATGAAGAATATGATGGTTGGTCAGAATACAAGTCCCTCCCCCCCCTCCCCCCTCCATGTTTCCAAATTTATAGTGGGGTAATTAATGGAGAATCCATTTCAAAATTGGCATGCTAACATTGAAGTCTCTACATGATCTAGGCCCCAGATACTCAAGACTATACAAGACACAGAACGTTTAATATTGTGCTTTTCTCCTGGAGGACTTGCCACAGCTGCAGCCACTAGGGCACGCTAAGCAGCACAGCAGTATTAGGAAGGCTTGCCCAATGTCTCCTTACTGAATAAGGCCTGGTGCACACCAAAAACCGCTAGCAGATCCGCAAAATGCTAGCAGATTTTGAAACGCTTTTTCTTCTTTTTCTGTAGCGTTTCAGCTAGCATTTTGCGGTTTTGTGAAGCGTTTTTGGTGTAGTAGATTTAACGTATTGTTACAGTAAAGCTGTTACTGAACAGCTACTGTAACAAAAAACGCCTGGCAAACCGCTCTAGAGTGCCGTTTTTAAGAGCGGTTTGCGTTTTTCCTATACTTAACATTGAAGCAGAAACGCATCCGCAATCCAAAATCTGTAGCAGCCCGGGAGTATGCGTTTCTGCAAAACTTCTCCCGCTCTGGTGTACACCGGCCCATTGAAATACATTACCCTAGCGGATCCGCACCCGCAAGCGGATCGCAAACCGCAGCAGAACCACTCTGGTGTGCACTAGGCCTACGTGCTGACTTAGGCCTAGTGCACACCAGAGCGGTTCTGCTGCGGTTTGCGATCCACTTGCGGGTGCGGATCCGCTAGGGTAATGTATTTCAATGGGCTGGTGCACACCAGAGCGGGAGGCGTTTTGCAGAAACGCATACTCCCGGGCTGCTGCAGATTTTGGATTGCGGAGGCGTTTCTGCCTCAATGTTAAGTATAGGAAAAACGCAAAGCGCTCTGAAAAACGGCACTCCAGAGCGGTTTGCCAGGCGTTTTTGTTACAGTAGCTGTTCAGTAACAGCTTTACTGTAACAATACATGAAATCTACTACACCAAAAACGCTTCACAAAACCACAAAATGCTAGCTGAAACGCTGCAGAAAAAGAAGAAAAAGTGTTTCAAAATCTGCTAGCATTTTGCGGATCTGCTAGCGGTTTTTGGTGTGCACCAGGCCATACTGAACATCTAATAACTTGACTACCCCCAACTCAAGTCCAAAACCTTTTGAGCCAGAGCCTTCTCTCATGCTGCCCATACCCTTTGGAATTCCTTACCGCACCCAATCAAGACCGCTCCAACCCTAGAGAAATTTAAAGAAAAACTAAAAATCCATTTGTTTAGTCTGACATTTATCATTGTATACGTTTTTTTTTTTTTTTTTTTCTTTTTTCTTCTTCTCCTGTAACACCTCACAAACTGCAACTATCTACTGATCTGAGACGAGCCTACACGCGTTGGGTCCTACAGGAAAAAAAATATTTACAACTGTCTCACTGTTGTTGTGCTGCCATGCTCATACATGGAGGGGAGCGCAGCTGCGAAGAAGAGGGCCCCTGCAAGCTGCGGAGGGATTGATGAGGTTCGGAGAAGCATCTGGAGCATCCAGAGGCTACACTACTGTAGGAAACACCAAAAACAAAAACAAAAAAAAGCTTTAGGCTGCTTTCACAGTGGGACGTTACAGGCGCACGTTAGAGCAGCCTGTAACGCAGCCCAACTCGCAGTAATGAAAAATCAATGGGCTGTTCACAGTGCCCATGTTGCGTTACATTGTAACGCTGGACGTTCAAAGAAAGTGCAGCATGCTGTGCATTATAGGTGGTTTTAGCTGCGTTAGATTGTTTGCACATGCTCAGTAAGGGGAGTCCGCTATTGTTCCTAGCCACATGGCTAATATTCACTGCACTGTAGTGTTGCCCAGATCATGAACGATTCAGATCTTTTTTGTGAGTCGAATCATCCGGATCATCACAATGAAGGATTCGGTTCACAGTGGATGTCTGGAGGAAACAGGAACTGCAGCTTCTGTGCACAAGCACAATCTTCCTGCTGCATCTCTCCCTTCCCCATTAGCACCCTCAATGTGCCCTCATTCTCCTGCACCTCTCACTCTGCTGCACTCCTGCTTCCCTAGTAAAATGATTCAAAGATTTGGTTCAAAGATCCGGATATTTTCAATGATCCGATTCGAATCATCCGAATCATTGAAAAGAGCCGGACTTCCCAGGATGGCACCAAGAGCCTCATAACGCGGCTCAATCTGATGTCCAACTTCAACACCACCATGCGTTGCGTTAGGGGCACGTTATGCGACCTTAACATCCCCTAAAACGTAACGTCTTGGTGTGTAAGAGGCCTTAAGGTGTGTACACACACAATTAACATTGACACTTGTTGCTAACTCACTGCATACTGCCCAAACTGTTGCCGGAGGGATCTAGTTCTGAATTGGTTACTATGGGCGACTGTAATTGACGACAACAACAAACATTTGTAATGTGCTTTTCTTCCGTGGGACTCAAAGTGCATAAGCATGGCTCAGACCAGTAATTGGTTGATTGGTACATTTTGGTACAGAGGAGGAATTCTACAAGTCCGCAAATGCCAGGCTGACGAGTGACTTTTCAGTCTGGCTTTATATAACTCCAGGGATGGGGCTGTCTTTACTGGGTGTGGTAAGGAATTCCAAAGGGTAGGGGCAGTATGACGGTTCTCTGGCTCCAAAGGTTTAGAGTGACAAAGTTTATGGATCCTGCTGATCTTAGGTTGTGAGAGGTGTGTTGCAGTTTCAGCAAGTACTTTATGTATCCAGGGCCCAAATAGTGTAGGGATTTGAATGTCAACAGTCCAATCTTGAAGAGTATTCTCTATTTTACAGGCAGCCAGTGCAGCGAGCAAAGAACTTGTCATGTGACCGTGGTGAGGCTGGTATGTTAGCAATATGGCAATGTGTAGATTTACTAAGTGGGCCAGTCCTTTTTCTCACCCTCCTGTGACACCACTTTGGTCCAAGACACATAACTGACAACACACTTCTTTGCGGTTTTGTCTAAAGTTAGCGCTGCCCTGATGGGATGAACTTGCATTGTGGTGCTACCAAATTTCTCAGTCCTCCAGAGTGCCGTGGCTTCCTTATATAAACCTGCTCGCTATGATGTCGGACTCTATATATAATATAAACAGCTACTTCTCGGGAGACATAATTTGTGGAGCCCTTGCAAGATCAAAGTCTGCTTGGAAGGCCTTTGAACGAGATTGCATTTCATAGCACTCTTCTAAATCACGGCTTACTTCACCGGAGAGAGTTCCGTACGTGCTGCTGCACTAATATATCTGAGCAGGTTGTTGACTGTAGGATGGTCCCGGAATCTTTAGGCTGCTGCAGTAAAAGCGTTCCATTTACTGCCTTGCTCTCTGAATATTGCCGGCTTTAGTCTTTGTAGAGTGGTAGTGGCTCTCTATGGAATAAAACAGGATTTTAAAGCGATGCTGTCATTTTTTTACCCCCCGGTTTCTGAAGTGTGCGTCTCGCGTGAAGCAAAAGCGTGCGTTTTTCTTTTTTTTTTTTTTTTTTATAGCCGAGTAATTAACAGTGGAAACTGATGGCTCCAGTGCTTGTGCTTCGCATCCAGACCTTGTTTCCCCCTCATGGACCAGCTCAGTTTTGATGTTCTTAGCTATGTCCCTATTTAATCAGCAATAACTTTATCCCTACTTATGACACCTAAATGCAATGTATATCCTGTTTTCCAAGACAAACTAAACTTTCATTGTATGGCTTTTTTTTTTTTTTTTTTTTTTTTTTGTTCTATGCCTTTTTTAATGGGGAAAAAATAGAAAAACTTTTTTCTCAGGGTTTTTTTTTTTTTTTTTTTTTTTTTTTTTTACCAATTCCAGTTCAAAAATAAAAAGTGCTACTTTAGATACCCCCCCCCCCCCCCCCCCCTAAATTTTGTTTCCCTATTTCTACCGTTTATCTCAAAACTTAGATAATGTTGCTGCCACAATTTATGGTGAGGATATTTGATTCTAAAATAATGCTACAGAGTGCATTTTTCACTATGAACTGAGAAATGAAAGTATTTTTAATGGTGAAAATCATCAATCTTATTAGTTCAGGGAACATCTAGTCCCTTTCACCAATTAGAGCTGCAGCAGATAGTGCCGGAGGTGTGTACAGGAGCAAGCCCAATCCTGCACAGCACTGCTACAGCTACAAGACGTATATCTACGTCCTCATGGCTTAGATGAAGTCACTGAGGACGTAGATATACTGTAGCTGAGGCTAAAGCGGTTAAAAAGAGATTCCACTTGTCTTATAAAATTGACATTGATGTAACAAAGTCCTGTTGAAGTCCTTTTTTATGGTTTAATATTAAAATAACTTTCATTTCGATGTGCAGTTGGCTATGAATTTGCAGAATGGACCGCTCAAACTGCCCTTGCCTGTAACCTTGGCAACAGCAATGCCTGAATTCTGGAATACTGTTGCTATAAGACAGGCTGCAAGAAGGTGCGGAGTTATTGGACGATTAGCTGCACAGGTCAAGTGGATTTGTTAATGTTCAACATATTTCTTGACCGTCTCTGATGGAAACCCTGTAGATTTACTGTTTTGTATGCACATAAACGCAAAATATTTGAGCTGAAACAATATTTGTCATTTTAATCCTTATAACAGATATAACTGAAATAAGTTGGAAACCAGCATTGTTTCCCATAATGCATTAAGGTTCATAGATGGGGAAACTGTCAGGGATAATACCACAATATCATGTGATATCATGTGTCCCTGATGATGTATTTGAGAAATTGGTTATTTTTCTGGATTCAGTGTGACTGTAAGCAGAGGAGGAAAGGTTTTCCTCACTATAAGAGTTTCTGAATGATTTTGATGTAATTCATCTACTGCAATGGCCGTTCTCAACCCTGCTGTTTTCCACCCAGGAGGGACCTTTGATTTTTACATTGATGATATTTAACTTTGGGACAAGGCAAACAAGCTGGATAACTGGAAAACAAGAATTGTAATTCTGCCTAAAAGAGGACCTGAACTCTTGCACAGTACCCATGGAAAAAGAGAGAACTGCACCCTGTGTGAGCTTAATTCCCCTTCATCTTCACGTGATCACAAGTGTAATTTCATCTTTCAGCTGTGTCAGCACAGAGATTCAGCAGACACAGCTGATATGTAAACACAGGCTGTTAACCCTTTGTCTGCTTCCATGAAAGCATGAAGTAGACCTACTGCAGATTTATTGCAGGAGTTCTGTAAGCTGTAATAAAGAAATGTTTCTTTAAAGGTTGTTATGCTGTTGCTTATCTTTTAGAGTTCAGACCCGCTTTAAGTAGACGGAGCGTTTTTGAAACTCGAAGTTTAACTGGTGGTTTACAGTATAAATCATTGTATTCCCCACACTGGTGTTGCTAGATGTTGGTATTGTCACAGTCCACACATAGTAGCCATGGCAGCATTGCTTGTAGGTTGTCACGTGGCAGTTGTCAGGTAAGAGTGAATGTCTAGGTTCTGTTTATTGCAGTGACTGGCTGTGCTGATGACAAGGCAAGTCGCATTAAATATTATATGTAATTTGGACAAGCCATAGTTTACAAAGCAGCAGCGGTGTAGCATTAGGGAGGGTGTGGTGGAATAAATGCAGTGACTGACTCCAGCTGATTAATCGCTATGAAAAGCAGAACTACTTCCATGGAAACTAGCGCTGTCCAGTAGCACGCACGGAACTGCATACATATATGATGAAATATGAATACGGATGGTGATGCTGAACACATTCATATGTGGTGCATTAAGTGTTGGAACCCTGTTCAATTATCTTTGCATTACATCAAGTTTGAGGCCTCTTTAGCACTTTTGTGCGAGGCGGTATGGTGCGATTTGGAACTAACGCACCACACCAAAGCCCTCAAGTCGCACCGTGTGTTATAGCCACAGTGTGGCTTAAGAAAAAGTAACAAAAAAGGCATTTTTGGGATTACCACAGTTACCGTAACCACGGTAACGCACTGCAAGGTTCTGTTACTTCTGCGGTAACAGGAGCACTTGCATCTCAGGCAGTGTGTCATGTCTCCTTGTCTTTAATAGTCACTGCAGCTGGGGAGAGTACCGCAAAGCGATAAATGTAAAAGGACCCTAAAAGCATTGAATTTTTTTTATTCAAGTCTTTAAACTAAATGGCAGCAGTAGCGGAACTCACAGTATATACAGACTGCATAGCAGGTATAACATGCATTGCACTATAAAATTGATGACCATTTTTAAAGAGGCACTCTATTTTGGTATGTAACCCCACCCTACCGGTGAAGTTTGGCCTAGGCTATGATGTCATGCAACCTTCTGCCCCAGAGCACTCTGGAAGATCAGGTGGTGTTCCTGCTCATGTCACAGAGGGGTAAAAAGCACAAAGCATTCCACAGTGATTCACCTGGCCAGCAATGAAGATGCCAGCATCCCTGATACATTTTTACGAATGGAAATCGGGATGCAGAAAGATCTTTACAATAGGCAAGCGCTGAGTAAACAATTTAGTCAGTGTTGGCCCATTGTAAAATCTTTCCTCTCCCTGATTTACATTCTGATATTTATCACTGGATTTGACATCTTTAGTTCTGCCTGGTGATGTGCACAGAATGTTTTGTTACTGAGCGTTCTATGCACACAGGGAGATATGGCTTGCTTGGCAGTTGGAAAAAGCCATCATTTCCCACAATGCAAGAGGTCCACAGACCACAAACTGTCAGGGCCATGGTCATGACATCACACAGTGGGAGGGGTTTCACCAGAATATCACACAATATCAGCCATACAGAGCCCCCTGATGATCTATTGGAGAAAAGGTAACAGATTTCTTGTAGGGAAGGTGATATTAGCTACTAATTGGGATAAAGTTCAATCCTTGGTTACAGTTCTTCTTTAAGATGATTGTCTTATTATAAAAAGTATCTGTAGTGTGCCGTTTATTTCTTCAGAAACATCAGCATTTTTTCTGGTGACTTGTAGAATTCTTGTTTTTGTTTTTATAAATGAGCCCCTTGTTTATCCAGATTTGTACCATGGAGCTCTCCTCCCCCTTCCCTCAGTCATTGCCTTACTCAGTTTGGTTGTAAAAAGCCACCTACACCAGGTATAAAGCGTCCATTGTCTCTGTGCGGCGGGCAGGTAGACTGGTAGGCCCTGGCGAGCCGCTCTGCTATAAATAGCTCTCTGGTTCTGTAGCGCCTTGCGTTTCCATGGCCATTCTGTCAGAGGTTGATCTCTCGGCAAGCGAGGAACAAAAGCATTTGTGCATTAATATTCTACAGGTGGTGTCTGCCTTGCCGAGGCTGAGCCTGGCCCCGCTCGCTGAGGTGAAGTAATGCGCGTGTAATTGTGGCTGTGTTCTGTGCCCAATATTCTTCCTCCTCACGTTATTAGCCGTGTGTGAGTGACAATTTGTTTACCCAACAGGCCGGCGGGTTCTGTGCCAGGAGTGCTGCTGGTTTTGGGCCCTTGTGAGGGTAACGTTTCAAGAGTTGGGAGCTGACCTGAATAAGTTATGCTGCCTGTTCATCCCTTGGCATATGGCTTTTACTTATTTACTTATTTTTGGTTTGCTTCTGTTGCCCGCTGCTGGCTGTGGCCCGAACAGATGCAACTCTGCCGAGGGGAGCGATAACTGTACTGCAGCCCCTGGGCAGCACGGTGGCGTAGTGGTTAGCACTCTTGCCTGGCAGCGCTGGGTCTCCGGATTAAAGTCCCAGCCAGGGCACTATTCCTGGCCTTCTCCATGCTGCTCTGCCATTGGTCCGCTGCCCCTCTCCAGAGCAACAGAATGCGTCGCTAGCTTGGAGGCTAGTGATGCATCTGTACAGCAGGTGACACAACATAAAGCAAATCTAATATATTAAAAGATGCCCACCCTTCTGGCTATCAACAGTGGTCCTCCTTTTTATTGGTTCTGCCAAACCTGAAACTAAATAACCATAATGTAATCCACTCCTGTTGGTCAGCTATAAACTTTACTGGAACACTGCAGCAGACCCAAGCACCATAAAGTATGCAACTGCCGTGCTCACATTTTAATGGGAGCCACCCCCCCCCCCCCCCCCCCCCTTCCCCATGTCATAACGAAGCGGCAAGAAAAAAGGGCAAAATCCTGATTGAAGGAGCAGCTTTGGAAGAAATAGACGTTCACCCAATCAGAGGTATCACATCCCCACTGCTCTGGTACCTTAGTATCCTTCAGTGGCTGCGTCAAACATCTGTCCTGTCCAGAACAAGGATTTTGATTGGTTGCTTTGAGCTGCTTCACTTTTGGCCCAGTTTTCCTTATGACTGGTGGTTAAAGCTGTCCCTCCACTTTGCACACCATATGTCCCCACCACATTCTTAATGCATCCATACACTTGTGAGAGGTATGCTATGTACATACAGTATACCGGTACTTGAGAGGAATGCCAAACATTAGGTACAATCAATATTTCTCTGTTCAAAACTTGATTGTGAAATATTGATCATTTTAACATTTCTCCACCACTCAATACAGGTCAGAGTCCAGTAGAGCATTGCCACCTTGCTCACATGCCCCTGTGCTCTACTTTATCGTATTGCTTCTGGCGAGAAATAACTGACCAAAATCAGATCAGTATAATGGCCAAAACGTAAATAAGTGTGTCCTTATTTTTCGTAGATATTGAACATCAACATTTGAAAAAACTTAATATCTGAAGAAGGGGAGAAAAAAAATAGTGTATGCTTACATTAGGGTCAACGTGGGGGAAGCCAATTAACCAATTAAGGCCTGTTTTTTCACTACAAAATGAAAAAAAACATGCATTTTTGTTTTTTGTGCATTTGCTGTGTGATTGTTTTTTGTTGTTGCCGAAATTGCAGTTTGAATCTCGGCTCTGCCTGTTCAGTAAGCCATCACCTATTCAGTAGGAGACCTTGGGCAAGACTCCCTAACACTTCTACTACCTATAGAGCGCCCCCTAGTGGCTACAGCTCTGGCGCTTTGAGCCTGCCAGGAGAAAAGCGCAATATAAATGTTCTGTGTATATTGAATGGGGCAAAAAGCACAATCGCACAAAAAATGCAGTGTAGTGGGTTTGCGATTCCACCACACTACTTCCAAAGTGTCCAGGAGTCCTTGCGATCAGCAAAACACAATTACTTCTACAGAAATTGTACAGAAATTACTACTACAGAAATCGCAGCTAGTGGAAACTGGCCCTTAGAGGAATACCGAGGTGAAAATAAACTGAGATAAACATGTCTATGCACAGTGCCAAGCATACAGAGAACTGGGCTGTCTTCCTTTTTTTATTGTTTATTTATTTTTCTACCTGAAAGAGTTAACATTCAGGCCTCTTTCATAGTAGGACGTTGCGGTTTGATGTGACGTTAAAGTCGCAACGCAAATTACAACGGAACAACCTAAAAAAGTTGCAACGCAACTTAATGCCCCGTTATCGTCGCATACAGTACAGCAGACAGGCAATGAAAAGTATGCTTCAAGGTCATTACTGAGCATGGGCAAACAGTCCAACACAGCTAATAACGTGTATAACGCACAGCATGCAGCACTTTCTAATAACGCTACACATTACACACAAACGCAACGTGTGCACTGTGAATGTCGCACAGACTTCGTATTGCTGTGCGTTAGTCTGCGTTGAAACATTTTCTAACGTGCGACTTTAACGTCGCACTGTGAAAAGAGGCCTTAGGTACGTAAGTGACAGTTTCCCTTCAGTCTGGAAATAGTGACTAAAGGGTGTCAGTGATAAGGAATTACAGCTAAAAAAACTCTTTACTTGCAAAGAATAGCTGCTGAGAGCAGGGAAGCTGTAAAAGGTCAATAGCTCATGGATTTTAGCTCTGGCATACCTTGAAGACTGTGTCATTGAGCAAAGACCATAAAACATAAACTTAAAAAGCAACGTAAAATAAAACCGTAGGATATTTCAAGTCATTTTCAGGCTTAGGAGGATAGATATAATTGTTTAGCTCATTTGTTTTATTATCAACTCTGTATTCCTTTTTAATATAATTTTTTTTTTTATTATTATTATTTTGCTTGGGATGTGGGAGGAAATTGGAGCACATGTAGGAAACTCCAACTCCATGTAGACAGAAATCCATCCTGGGACTTTATACCTGCAGGACGAGGGTGGTGACCACTAAACCATGTTGCTGCCCAGACCATACAAATCTGAGCTGCAATGTAAACATTCTGGACGGTTTTTCATGTTGCGTTTATCATGTAGTGGAGTCTGTGCAGTGTGTGCTGGAATGTGGGTTTTTTTAGTATGAGGTTTTGATTTTCTGCTGTTCATTCCAAAGTTCACCTACTTAGTGATGTGTGTGGTGTTTATATTGTAATGTGATCTCCTGCCACTGATGGATGGGCCGTGACATAAAACAGATGTGTAGTACCAGGCTATTGCTAACTCCACTCAGCCCTTTAAAAAGCTGCAAAATGAAACTTCACTATTGCTGAGACAGAAGCAAAGCACTCCACTCCATACTATGCAAGAACTAATGAGGAGCCTTATTTCAGCTTACTGCCATGTGTAATCGCCGGTACACAATGAAAACCATAAACTTGGTGCAATGCAATTTTCTCTATTTGGTCAGGCGGCTTTTCACAACATGAAGGTGCTTTCCGAGAGAGAAAAAATATGCTGAAAGAATTTTAAAATGGGAGATCGCAAGAAAATAGCATCTATTGATGAAGTTCAGTTCTGGGTTAAAGTTCCTCTTTAGCTGCTTTAAGGGTTCATTTCCACTAGAAGCATGTGAATTCACAAGCTGTTTTTGGATGCAAATCTGCATATGGATGCATCTATTTTTACATGCAAATTTGCATGCGCAACCACTATTTTTTTTGAGTTTCTATTGACAGAATGCAAAAAAAGTGTGAAAATCGCATGCAGTGTCTGAAAAATTGAAGGGCTGCTGTCCAGATTTTTTCTGGATGCGGTTTTGGCATCTAATGAATACAGGCCCATAGGAAAGCACTGCTGTGCAAATTTGTGTGCTCAAAAACCACACTATTTTCACACCTAGTGGAAACGGGGTCCTTAAATGCTTTGTTTTAGGCCGGATTTGGCCTTGTTCACACCAGGTGCTTTTGTACCAGTTTTCTGTATTACATTCAGCTCTGAAAGCGTACAGGGTTCAGTACTAGAATCCAATCTGTTTCTGTGTGGGGTTCCTCCAGGCACTTCGGTTTCCTCCCACATCCCAAAAACATACAGATAAGTTAATTGGCTTCTGTAACGATTGGTGTCAGCAACACAGATTTTTCTGATTGGTGATCTGCAGTATCGCCAATAATACAGATGCTATACTTGATTATGTGGTGATCTGCAGAATCACCAATAATACTAGTATAGCTAGACACAGGACACCCAATGTGGTATAGTGTTTGGTGCAACAGTAATTGGAGAGGTTATCTCCCGAGAAGCGGGAGATACAGACACTACTGCAGCCCAGGATTCCCTGGGGAGCAGGGAATCTGACTGCACTGCAGCCAGTGGACCTCTGAGGGGCAGAGTCCCACTGACTGTGCTGCCAGGTAATGATGTATAATGGAATGAGTGATTCAGATGGACCTGCAGCCGAGGATCTCCTGAGGAGCAGGAAATCAGACTGTACTGCAGCCAGTGGATACCTGAGGAACAGGGATCACTGACTGGAGTAATGTGATGAGAATTGTTCTGCAGCTAGGGATTCCCTGAGGAGCAGGGAATCAGACTGTCCTGCAGCCAAGGATTCCCTGAGAGGCAGGGAATCGGACTGTACTGCAGCCAGTGGACCTTAGAGAGGTAGAGACCCACTGACTGTACTGCAAGATGGTCTCCAGAGGAGCCGGTGACCATAGGCCTGATCTTGCAGCTAGTAACCTGAAGAGCAAGTGTCACAGATGTACAGTAAGGCTGATCACCCAAGGGCTAGGTGACAGCCAGAAAGGTCAGACAAGCCAGGTCGGCAACACACGGACAGATAAAGTACAGAGGCGGAAGACTGATTCGGTATCCAGGGACAGGCAACGTTGGCAACAGATAATCAGATGGGCGGAAGTACCGAATCAGAGAACAGGAGAGTAGTCAGGAAAGCCAAAGGTCATAACAGGTAACAGTACATGTCTCAGTCCTAGTCTTAGGTGTGAGGTCCTTGGTCTCAACACCTGGGAACTAGTCTAACACATAAACAGTAGCAAGCAATAGTACTTTAAAGCTATCAACGGAATCTGACTCAGTGTGAATTCCCAGCTCCAGCTGGTTCTAACACACTGTGGGATCTGACTCAGCTCTGAGCGCTCACACGTAAATGTTCGCAACAGCAGACAACCTGCAACTGACAGGCAAGTCCTATATATACCAAAAGCGCTCCACAGCGCCGCCACAGTCACTAAGCCAATCCGGAGAATAGCTGGAGTCAGCTGATCGGCCTGATCAGCTGACTCCCCTTCTACTAGCATAAAGGTCCTGTCGCCTGGCGCGCGCGTGTAGCTCTCCATCTGTGTGCACTAGAAGGACCAGGCAAACCAACATCATGTTGCTGTGCGGCAGAAGCCGCCAGCTGGGACGCGGAGATCGCCGCCATGCCGGTTGCCCATGCGGCGGCATCTCCGCTATTCATTACAGCTTCCCCCTAAATTGGCTCTAGACTATGATGCATGCATTTCACGGTACATACATAGACTTATGACTATGGTAGAGATCAGATTGTGAGCCCCTCTGAGGGACAGTTAGTGATGAGATAATGTACTCTGTACAGCGCTGCGGAAGATGTTGGCGCTATATAAATACTAAGTAATAATAGTAACCCTGCAAATGAAGTGCTGTACAGGCTTGCCTTCTGCCTGACCTGCTGCTGCTTGGCAACGGATGATGGTACTTGTAGTTCCACAATAACTGAAGACCTCCTCGTAGCTTATGATTGCCATTTTTACCCCTATATACAGAAGATGCATGGCTATATCAGACTTGTTAGGCTCTGGTAAAGTTCACTCAGGGGGTGGCTGGACTCTGCAGATGAGCTGCCTCTGCCCTATCACTGGTGTGGAATGCACAAGCTGCAGATAACTTTGATTACTCACCCGGGCAGGACGCTTCTAGCTAATGATTCACTCCAGGCAGCCATTGCTTTGTTCCTGGAATATATGTTCCTGTGAGTGGCTGGAAAATAAAGGACGGTTATTTATGCCCTGTCACACTATAGTCATGCATGGCTGGCCTGTCTGATTGGTCACACAGCAGAAGGGGTTATTTCATGGTGGTCCAAGTCTTGAGGGGCCATATATCTGTGCATTGGCAGCCATGCAGGCTGGTGTAGTCTTGCTGGATTGGGTCATACAGTCCTATTTGAAGGTGCTGAGAGAGGATAGATTGCTTGGGAAAGTACTCCACTTATATCCTTTGTACACATCAGCACACATTTTTGGCCAGGTGTCTGTCTGTGAGGTACACGGCGGCTAAATATTTTCCAATGAGTATTGTTGGCAGCAGGGTAGTTAAAGCAGACCTGAATTCAGAATTTCCTCTCTGCTCTAAAAGATACGCAACATCATAATAACCTTTAAGGCTTCTTGCACACAGGGACGTTACAGGCGCACGTTAGTGGAGCCTGTAACGCTCCCCCAACGCACAGCAATGTAACACAAGTGGGCTGTTCACACTGCCCACGTTGTGTTACATTGTAACGCAGCAAAGTGCTGCATGCATACGTTTTATAGGCGGCTAAGCCACGTTAGACTGTTTGCACATGCTCAGTCATGTTGGGGAGGAGGGGAGAGCGGCCGGGCACATGGCTAATTAATATTCACTGCACTCAGTGACATGCAGTGTTTACTTCCTGGAGCGGCCGCTCTGTGCGGCGATCGGCCGGGCGAGACCACGTGATGCCGCATGCTTCCAAGAGTACGCATCACGGCATCACGGACGCCAGAGTGAGCTGCACAACGCGGCTCACTCCAACGTCCACACGAGAGAGCACCAGGCGTTGCGTTAGGGGCACATTATGTGCCCTATAACGTCCCCTAAACGCAACGTCCTGGTGTATAACTAGCTTAAAGGGAAAACATTTCTCTGTTAGAGCTGATAAAAACCCTACAATGAATCTGCAGTGTCTACGTCCTGCTTTCATGGGAGCAGACATAGGGTTAAAATCCTGTGTTTACAGATTAGCAGCTCTGCTGTAGCAGTGGATATTCGTGAGCTGACAAAGCCGAGAGATCAAATTACAGTGGTGATTAGTCAAATATGAGGGGGGAATTAGACACGCTAAACTCTCTAAATACATGGTGCATTTCTCTCTGTTTTCCTTCTATCCTGTGCAAGAGTTCAGGTCCACTTTAAAGACCTGAAGCGAAAAAAATGATGATATTATGATTTGTATGTGTAGCACAGCTAAGAAATAAAACATTAAGATCAGATACATCAGTGTAATTGTTTCCAGTACAGGAAGAGTTGAGAAACTCCAGTTGTTATCTGTATGCAAACAAGCCATTAACCTCCTTGCCGGTCTAAAAAATCCGGCAAGGAGGCAGCGCTGCACTTCTTTTTAATTTTTTTTAAATCATGTAGTGAGCCCAGGGCTCGGCGCGGCGGGTAGCGGCGAATCGGCGGCGAGCGGCGGCGATCACGTACTACACGCAGCTAGCAAAGTGCTAGCTGCGTGTAGGAAAAAAAAAATTATGCAAATCGGCCCAGCGGGGCCTGAGAAATCCTCCTGCGCAGGTTACCCCAAACTGTGTTCGGGATAACCGGCAAGGAGGTTAAGCTCTCCGACTGTGGAGAGGGCTGTTATCTGACTTTTATTATCTCAACTGTTCCTGGACTATTTACTTTTCCTCTGGCAGAGGAGAGTTCATTACTTCACAGACTGCTCTGAAAGACTCATTTTGAATGCTGAGTGTTGTGTAATCTGCACATATTATAGAATGATGCAATGTTAGAAAAAACACTATATACCTGAAAATAAAAATATGAGAATATATTTTCTTTGCTGCTAATCTTCTAGTAATTATTGATAGTACACAACCAATTCACTATATCATATATTTTTTTTCGCTTCAGTGTCTCTTTAAAGGAAGCCTAATATGGAAGCTGACCTATTGATTTACTTAAATAATGCTAGTTGCCTGGCTGTTCTTCTGATCTGATATGGTCAACCGATATTCTCCATTCTGTCTGATCGAGTATTTTGGTTGATTCAACATTTCTATAGCGCTTTTCTTCCATAGGACTCAAAGCGCTTAAGGTGGCCACACACCATACAATGTTTTAAATATCTGTTCAATTTAAGAATTGCAATCAATTTTTCTGACTGATTGTAACATTTCAAAAATATGACCAATGTACCACACACCTATGTTCAATTTTTCCCCCCAATTATGATAAAAATGATTGGAAACTCTAAGAAAATTGCTAGGGAGTGTATATTAATAAATTGGCAATCTACCACACACCATACAATCTTTAGAAAGATTGAAGAAAAATATCTGGCATTCCGGATAGATTAAAATCGAAGAAAACTGGAAATCCGATCGGATTTTTCAGTCGAATGCAAAAAAAAAAAAAAAAAAAAAAAAAAAAAAAGCTTTCGATTTATTTATATTTTTTTCGGGAAATCCGATCATTTTTATCGAATTGCCGTAAAATCGGAGTGGCCACACACGATACAATAAAATGATCCGATTTTACAGCAATTCGATAAACGATCGTATCTCCCGAAAAAATCGAAAGCTATTTTTTCATTCGACTGAAAAATCCGATCGGATTTCCCGTTTTCTTCTATTTTTATCGATCCGAAATGCCAGATATTTTTCTCCAACCTTTCTAAAGATTGTATGGTGTGTGTTAGATTGTCAGTTTATTAATATACACACCCTAGCAATTTTGTCAGAGTTTCCAATCATTTTTATCATAATTCGGGGAAAAATTGAACATAGGTGTGTGGTGCATTGGTCATATTTTTGAAATGTTACAATCAGTCAGAAAAATTGATTGCAATTCTTAAATTGAACAGATATTTTAAAAATTGTATGGTGTGTGGCCACCTTTAGGCTATCTCAGATTCAATATTTGGTTGGTTAGACCAAATATTGGCCAATTTCCATTGAGCAGAATGGAACATAATCCATTGTCCCCCAAACAGTGCATGGGTGCAGGTATCCCTTTGCTGTGCACGGCTATGGGAGTTTGAATGCGTGCTGCGGACAGCTGCAACTTGCATAACTTTTATTTGCCCGCACGTGATTGCAATAGGCTGCGATTGATCCGAAATCGCTTTCGGAAAATTACTGCAATTTGCAGCTAGTCGGAATAGGCCCTAATTAAAGTCAGAGAATTTGCATGAAATGTGTCAATTTATGCTGCAAGAAGTATTTTTTTTTTCTTTGCCACGCATGCGAAAAAAACGCGAAGCCATGCACAGCTATAGGGATTCGGATGCGGTCTGCAAAAAAACTGCAACCGCCATTTTTTCTATTTTTTTTGCCCTTGTGGCCAAATGAGATTCGGATGTAGCCTATTGATTTGAATAGGCTGTGATTCCACATCCAAAATTGCATGCGTAAAACTGTGATTTGCGGTTAGTGGAAATAGGCCTTCAACTGACTGGCTTTTGTGTTTGTTTGTTTTTTTTTTAAATTTATTTATTTATTTTTAATTTATTCATTTTTTATTGTTATTGTATTCCCAGGATTTTGGTTTTCTTGTACCTGTTCGTGTTGTATGCGTTATATCATGGCTGGGCTGTGTTCATCCAGGAACTCTCCCTCGCTTGGCTACGGCTGCTCTTCTCCATGTAATTGTAGGTTTCCTAGAGACGAGCTCCCTCCCCCACTTTCACTGCAGTAAGTGGAGTTGGAGTGCCAAGCTGAGTTAAATACTTCAGAGCTATAAAACATGCAGATCTTTCTTCCCCTGAGGTGGTACATTTACATGTCTGCAGCCAGCCAGCGCAGGGCCTGTGTCGCCTAGTAATTGCCGCATGTGAGCTTGTGGCTACACGCCGCCTTGTCAGAGTGTGCAGGTATTATCGCTGGAATGCTGAGGGAAGTGTCTGAAGTGCAAAACCCCAATGCGGAATAATAAAGTGCCCAGTGCCACGCCTCACCAGTAGCTTGACGTGTGTTTTTACCAAAGGATTTCCAGTACAAAAAATAAAATCTGTTGCTTGGTGAAACAGGTGTCATTGTCGTCACTAGGTAAATATCAGGGATGATTCATGAATGCCTGGCACACTCCATGCAATTTTTGTCAGATTGACAGTTGGACCAATAATTTCCAACAGGTCCTATCTGATATACAGTATATTGTTGTGGTTTTTTTTTTTTTTTAATCTAGTTTGTATGGAGCTGATCGCAAAATCCATCAGAAATCAGATCAGACCTGCTTGAAATTATCGATACGACTGTCAGACTAAAGGGAAATTGTATGGTGTGTACCAAGCATAAGATGTTCATTAAAGGTGCTGATCGAGCTATTTAAGCAATCAACAACCGTGTGGAAAGTCAATTGACTAGTGGCCCACACACCCAGAAGCAAAATCAGTCAACCAATATTTTTACATCCTGTCCGATCGAGTTAATTGGTTGATTCTACCAGGTATCGGACAATTTCCATTGAGCAGAATGGAACGTAATCGATTTGTCATCAATCCGATAAAATGGTCTATTTGACTAGTCGAACAGAAAATCAATAAGTGTAGAAGCACCTGAATTGTATTCTGATTTTATGTATTTTTATTTTAATCAGCATGTTTACTTAAAGCAAACTCGAGGTGGGCATTTAAAAAAAGTTAAAAATAAATACCGGGGGAGGGTGGCCTCAATTACCGCTGCTCCTGTGGCCAGAAATCCTATACTTTCACTTTCAGCGACCCCTGGGGTCACGACTCTGCAGCTCTGTGTGTCTCATCACAGAGCAGAGTGCTGGGAGGCGGGGGAGAGGCAGAGCTGGCCAATGAGAGCTGGGGAAGGGGCATTAGGAACGCCCCCATTGGGCGTGTTGCAGGAGTTCCTATCCAGCAAGTGGCACTGATTCCCCTTGACATTACAGACAACCTGCATGTCAGTAATTTTGGGGGGTGACAGCGTGGCACATGGGGGACACAGAGGTATGTCATTGAGCAGGAAACATGCCTCTGTGTCCCATCTGCCCCCCCCCCCCCCCTGCGCCACCTCGGGTACACTTTAAAAAGAAAACCTGAACTGAAAAGGAAAAGTCAGAATAAGCATACACAAGTCATACTTACCTTCCATGTAGTCTACTCCTCAGTGTCTTTCTCCTGTCCCGCATCCTGTTTGTTCACTGTGATCAATGGCATTTTACGTCCTCCATTTTGAAAATAGCCATTACCTATAACAGCTTTCTGGTCAGCACACTGTTAAACTGTAACATCGCCCACTTGAGCCATAGGGAAACATGGACATTACCTGGTATATCAGTTTTCCTCTCAGCTGTAACTGACAGCAACTGATATTTTACTGACAGCAACTGATATATTTCAGATCTGACAAAATATTGTCAGAACTGGATGGGATTATTGTCAGAGGAAAATGGTGAGCTTCTGAGAGGAACTGATGGCAAGGTAACTATGTAATCTTCATTTGAAGTAACCTCGTGTGTTTATTTTAAATATTTTTACTCAGTACAGGTTCTCTTTAAAGCACTCTAGAATTTAGGGGGATATGGAGACTGCCATATTTATTTCCTTTTAAACAATGCAGATCGCCTGGCTGTACTGCTGATCCACTACAGCTAATACTTTTAGCCATAGATCCTTTTTAAAAAAGATCTGTTAATTCCACTATTCTGATGCAGGCAAAACAGGTCAGTTTTCCGCTGTAGTGGAAACACTGTCTCAGAGTGCAAAGTGCAAAATGCACTAGAGTTGGATTTTATACGATAAGCTGTTGATCCAAAGGAATTATGCAGATCAGGTGGGCCGACCGGACTCTGAACACTCTGGCTGCATGTCTGTTGCAGGTTTCTGACTACTACTGACATGACAATCGATGACATGACAATTATTTTATCTTTTGAATCCATTGCTGGTTACATTACCTGTGCCTAGGGGGGTGGACCGGGTGGAGTAGTCTGTCATTAGAAAAGATAATCTAATTGGTTTAGGATACAACTGCTACTTTAGCGCAGAGCAGTGCTATGAAGATTGTGCTGACAGATCAAAACGGGACAGGAAGGACCAAGCCCAGATATCTGACAAGGTGTGACCTATTGCACAAAATGACCATCGGCTTCCCAAGCCTTCTTGTTTGTCTTGCTAATCATGTTGTCATAGGCCAGTAAAGTTATGAAAGCCACTCGGAGAAACTAAAGTGCTCAGTTTGTTTATCAATGTTGCAGGCCATAAGGTGAAACATGACTCTCACTCAAGGTGTCCTTTAAGCTAATATTAAAGCAAACCTGAACTGGAAATTTAAAGTAAAAATAAACACACACATACTTACCTCCCGTGTAGTCTACTCACTGTCTACTCAATGTCTTTCTCCTCTCCTGGGTCCCGTTTGTCCACTGTGATCAATGAAGTTCTCCATCCTTCATTTTAAATATTGTGATGACTCCATTACAGCTTTCAGGTCAGCACACTTTTAAACTGTAATATCGCCCACTTGAGCTGTAGGGAAGCTTGTACATTACCTTGCACATCAGTTGTCCTTCCAGTTATCACTGACATCAACTAATGTATAACTGACAGCAACTGATGTATTTCAGTTCTGACAAAATATAGTCAGAACTGGAAGGGATCACTGTCAGAAGAAAATGGTGAGCTTCTGAGAGGGACTGACGATGAGCTTTCCCCCCCCCCCCTTTTCTGCCCACTAACAGAGCTCTCTGTTGGTGGGCAAAGATCACTCCCAGGAGGTTGGTTTATGTTACTATGAATATTTTTCTTTTCATTTTATTAATAAATTTGTGTGTTTTTTTTCCCTACCTCCCTCCCATCCGCCAGCCAATCACTGATTCGCTGTCATAGGCTTCAGCGGTACACCCCTGAGCCTGCCAGGGGGACAGCAATGTCACACGGCTGTCCCCAGTACAGCGCTGCCGTAGATCGCAGCACTGTACAGCAATAAAAGACGGCGGTTTCGCCGTCTAACAGTCTCTGTGTGGCGATCGCTGCTGGGAGACTGAAGGCGGAGCTCCGTCATCCAAGCGGGTAGGCAAAAAACACTCCCCCATGACTTTACACTGATCGGCGTTAGGCGGTCCTGGGGGAGCCACCGCGTTCATTCTGATCGGCGTTCAATGTCCTGTAGTGGTTAAAGGGAACCGGAACAGAGTAAAACTAAAATAAACTCAGGATGTAACTGCAAATGATTACGTGGTCCTGAAGTGGTTAAGGGTTCCAAACCTTTTCCCCCTATCGGACATTGTTTAAACCATCTAGACCATGTTTGTGGGATCACCCATGTTCTCCATTACTTCAATGTTTTCCAGTCTTGCTCAGTATAATATAAATGTATATGTAATCTGTCTCACTTTCCGTAACAGTGATCGCCTGGTGGGTCCTTTCGCATTTAACGCTGTTAAGCTTCTATGCTGAATATTTTTGTATATTTTACAGTCTTATAACGGCTGTGAGTTCTATTACGGTGGTTTCACCCATTGATTTATCCCCTTGTCTGTTCTGCTTGTGCCCTAAGTAAACCACCTTAGATAAATATACAGCTCTGAAATGGAATAAAAGTGACCAGCGAGGTCTGACTTGTGATTCCAGGCATCGCTATTAAAGGTCAAAATTACAGAGCCGGGGCCTTCAGTCAAACCTTATTTACATTCCTGACTTTTAATGGGGCTTCCAGATCCATTAGAGAGCGATTCTTTCAGTCTGAAGCTTGATGGGGTTATAAACGTGTCACACAATGCCTCCCGGGAGCGTGCTACCTGCTGTAATTGGGTTATGCGATACCTGCAGCCACAATTCACGTTTTGTGTGGCTTCCAGGAAGACTTGTTCTCCTGCAGGAGACGTTTGGGTCTTTCTTGGAAATGGTGACACCAGGGAGCCCAGCGTTAGGCAACGTTCATGAATATTACAGCAGTCTCCATGGCCTAGCAATGGGTGAAGCGAGCAGCATATTTACTTGTTACGTCCGCTCTGCCTCACTCCCTTTTTATCACATTCGGATGCAGAGAACATTGCTGAAGAGAAAACCACCAGAGACTGAGAATCAGTTATACTTCAGCATCTGGGTTTACCAGGCTCAAAGCGCCGCTGCAGGCAGACATTTCTTCCCAGCCCTGTGCAGAACGCCATGGCAAAGCTGTATTCGTGTTATAAACTGCTAGATTAGCGGAAGTCAAATTCGTTTTAGAATTCCTGGTCGGGAGTAATTTTGACAGCCACTTCCTGCAGGACCGACCTCCACCACTGTAAACTGAAACAGTCTCTGCTCCACCCTCTTACAGACCAAACTTCATGATGATCCGAGCCAAGCAGCAGCAGTAGATGGCAAAGACCCTCTGAGAGGGGTTTGGGGTTGAGTATAGATGGTTGGGATGATGCACAGGCCGGATCAGGTCAGCTACAACTAGCAGTAGACATTAGGTGGTGGAAGGGTTAAAGTTGGGCACTTACTGGGGGGGGGGAGGTTTGCCATTGGGTATGGGGTCTTCTTTTTAGGCACTTACGAAGGAGGTTTGGGTTAGCAGTTAGGTGGGGGTTAGGTGGCAAGGTTAAGGTTAGGCACTTAAAGCAGAGGGTAAAGGACTGAACGGAGAGGGAAATGGAGGCTGCCACATTGATATATTGATTACCTTTGAAACAATACAATTTGCCTGGCTGCCCTGCTGAACAGTTTGGCTGCAGTAGAGTCTGAGTCACACCAGAAACAAGCATGCAGCTAATCCTGTCAGATCTGACAATGTCAAACACCTGATATGCCGCATGCTTGTTCAGGATCTATGGCTGAAAGTATTAGAGGAAGAGGATTAGCAGGGCTGCCAGGCAACTGGTGTTGCTTAAAAGGAAAAAAATATGGCAGCCGCCACATGCCTCTCACTTCAGTTTAGAATTAGTGACGGGTAGTGCATAGTAAAATATTGGTGAGTTAAATTACCGATATCTTACTATTAGCAGCACCACCTGGCATCCAACTGATGCAGGGGCTCCGCAATATTTAGTCGCATGGGCGGGGGGAGGTGGGGGGTGGGGTGGGGACTGCATAAATATTTAAAAATAAAAAATCCTGTGTAAGAAAAGACCACAAGCAAGTATTTTAGGAGCTGTCCAGTGCTGATTCTTGGTTACAAGTGTTTGCAGAGGAAGTTTATTTTCTCGATTTTATGTTATGTAGTGTAAACCCTAAGGCAGCTAATACACTAGCTGACATTTTATCTAACATGCATGAATAACAGGTTCCAATATAAGTGCACTGGGTTTCTATATTCTCCCCCTGGAACTCCTGTTTCATCCCACATCCCAAAAACTTACAGATAAGTTAATTGGCTTCTCCCTAAAAAAATTGCCCTACTCTACAATGACATATGACTATGGTAGTTATTATATTGTGAACCCCTCTGAGGGACAGTCGGCAGAACTACATAATACTAGAAAGAGAGCCAAACACACCAATCTGCAAAGTTACAAAAAGTCTTTATTGAAATGTACATTAAGGCTAGGAAACAAAAAGACAAAAATATGGGCGTGGAGAGGGGGCATGAGGCTGTGCATTAGGGTGGTAAGAGCAATAGAAATTGGTCAATTGGGAGCAATAGATCTGTAAGATGTTTTTAGCTGTTATTCTGATGGCAGTGTGAATGCTGCATACTACTACTACTACTACTACTACTACTACTACTACTACTACTACTACTACTACTACTACTACTGCTATTATTAATTAATGTAGTTAATCCAGTCAAGGACAACTGATATGAGAGGGATATTGTCTGCCATATTTATTTCCTTTTAAGAAATACCAGTTACCTGGCTGACCTGTTGATCCTCTGCCTCTAATACATTCAGTCATAGACCCTGAACAAGCATGCAGCAGATCAGGTGTTTCTGACATCATTGTCAGATCTGACAATATTAGCTGCATGCTTGTTTCTGGTGTTATTCAGACATACTGCAGCCTAATAAACCAGCAGGGCTGCCAGGCAACTAATATTGTTGAAAAGGAAATCAATATGGCAGCCTCCATATCCCTCTCACTTCAGCTGTCCTTAAGTCAGATCACCTGAGCTGCGTGCTTGTTCAGGGTCTATGGCTAAAAGTATTAGAGGCAGACTCCGGCAACTTGCATTGTTTTAAAAGGAAATCTGTCAGCCTCCATATCACACTCGTCTCGGGTTCACTTTGACCCTCATGGGTGGAGGCAAGTGTAGGTTTACATGCCAATTATACAGTGCTATAGTATTTGTCCTTTTCCCTTTTTAGCACTGTACCTGGCTTGTGGTAGCGCTGTACAAATCCCTGATCCCGTCAGGCAGGTACTCTCATAATGACTACTTGTTTGCTGAGTTCAGTTTTGTTGCTATACTACAATCTCCCATAAGAACCCATCACCTAAGTGGTTGAGCTGCAGGCTTCATAACAGACGTGCAGCACATGCATGAGAAATGGCCAGAGAACAGGGTCTTCAAACAATTGGATCTACTTGCAGCCACTATACATATTGTGAATGGCAAGCATACCTGTATTCACCTTCTTCCAAGTTAAGGTTTTTTACTCTTGTTCCTTCTGTTACTGTATCCATCTTGCCCTCTATACTTATTGGTTTTCTTTAATTTCAGGTCTACAGGCACAGGTCAACGTCCAGGAGAAACTGACCGGACTCATTGGCCAGGAAGTCATTTTGCCATGCACCTTCCGCAGCAACGACCCCAACATCCGCGTCAGCCAGATCATGTGGATGAAGGATGGGCGCAGCGTGGCAGTTTACAGTCCTCAGCATGGAACTCATGTGACGGACAACAGTTTCCAGCTGCTGGAACCGTCCCAGAGCAGCGCGACACTCCGCATCATGCAAGCCCGTGCCAAAGATGAGGGAGATTATACTTGTGAAGTGACCGTCTTTCCAGATGGAAACCTTAAGGCCATTTCCTCTCTGGTTGTCAAAGGTAAGTCCTATTGAGTGTTTGTGTGTGTTTTGTTTGTCCTTCAGTACAGATTCAGATTTGTCAACCATTATCCCTAAAGGGCCTCTTCAAATTCTAACTCATGCCATCTGCTATTGATGGGGAATCAAACTTCAGGGATCAAATTTTAGCTGTTGTGAAACACTGCAACTGTTTTTGGAACAAACAGAGCTAAACCCTTCATGTTTCGAGCGTCACCCTTCCTCAGGTGTTGCTGAGCCATTGGTGTACCTTCTCCAAGTCTGTTCTGCTCTAGTGGTTTGCAGGAGTGGTGCTACTGCTGGAGCCAGGCACCAGTGAACTGGTTTGAAAGTATAGACCAGTTTGGCGGAGTGAGTGGGAATTACCTTACAGCTGTTCTGAAACGTTCTTTCCCCTAAGGAACATTGCAAAAATGAAGCACCTCATGCCTTCAGAGGATCTTCCAACCTTCATCACATCACAGCTGGACTATTGCAATGCAGGCTTTCCAAATAAAGACCTACGATGCCTGTAGCTAGTACAGAATGCCGCAAGACTGTTAACTAGCCAGCTCTGCCATTGCCACATAACGCCAATTATTTGCTCACTACACTGGCTACCCATGAAATGGAGAATTCTTTTCAAAACTGGCATGCTAACATTTAACTCCAACCTATGAAAATACCAGAGTGTCTTCATGTGCTTAAATATACTTTTAATCTTAGCCTGCAAAATTGATATACAAAAACGTGGTTCACAATACACTTAAAACATCCTAAAACCATATTTTGGCTTGAGAGCTACTACTTTCTACCATCCCACAGTCCCTGTGAGGGTATGTTGCCATATCGATCACCCAGCCACAGCCTATGCAAATCGATCGGTCACCCAATCACAATGGGACATGTGTGGGCCCACCACCCGGCGCACACCACGAGGCCTCCGCATTTATGCCTAAACGGTGCACTGTATCTTTAACGATGGTCGGCTAAGCTTCTTATCAATGATCTTATCATGAAAGACTGCTATCCAATCTGCACAACAATCCTTCTGGGGGGTATGGCCACTAATGTCCGTTGTTAACAGCCTTCTTCCACAACATAGATCTATGCCAGATGAAACTTCCTCATATAACCGTATAATATTCAGGACTCAAGCGTGACTTCCAGTAGTCATAAGACACTTAGCTGTGTATCTTTATACTCTTTTGCCCATCTCAGACTGCACATAACAAGGCTTAACATTTAAATCCCTACACAACCTAGGCCCTGACGACCTGAATTTTTTCCAACTGTGTCACACTCACACCTCCCGCAACCTAAGATCCAGGTTCAGTTCAAGTAACAATTGGGCCCTAGGGCAAAATTAGCCTGGGGGCCCCCAACAGACACCCCCCCCTGACCAAAAAGCGTCATTAGAGGCCCTTTGTTGCAGCCAAATTTCCCTCCTGGGCCCCTGAGCTGGCTGCTGACCCTCCCCCAATCACCTCCCAACTTAACAGACTCTACAGAGTCCCTGGGGAGCAACAGTTAAGATGGGGGAGGGACACCTTGGGGGCCCCTACAGGCTCTGGGGCCTTGGGGCAATTGCCCATTTTTCCTATGGTAGCTCCGGCCCTGCTCATATCACAAGGATCAAATTACTTGATCAACCCCGGAGTCCAATGAATAACCTTTGGAGCCAGAGCTTTCTGTCATGCTGCCCCTACCCTGTGGAATGCCTTGATAAACTCAATCAAGACAGCGTCAACCCCGGACACCATTAAATCAAAACTGAAAATCCACCTGTTTAGTCTGGCATTTATGATCACTTAACTTTTCCCGCTGGACACATCACTCTACTGATCTGAGCCTATGTGCTTTGGATCCTATAGGAGAAAAGCGCTTTACAGATGTTTTATTGTTGTTGTTATCTCTCTAGGCATTTTGCTGTGAGATCTTAAAGAGAAACTGAAGTGAGGGACATATGGAGGCTGACCTATTTTTTTAATTTCCTATTAAACAATGCACATTGCCTGGCTGTCCTGCTGATCCTCCGCCTCTACTACTTTTAGCCATAGACCCTGAACAAGCAGGCAGATCAGATGTTTTTGACAAAAAGCTGACAAGATTAGCTGCATGCACGTTTCAGGTATGTGATTCAGAGAGTGCTGGTAGCAGTGGTCTGGTGGGTGCCTAGGGTGTGAAGGGATCGGCGACGGCCGTTTCGCGTCCAACAGGACGCTTGGTCACGCTGCGTTCCACGTTCCAGTGGAACGCAGCGTGACCAAGCGTCCTGTTGGACGCGAAACGGCCGTCGCCGATCCCTTCACACCCTAGGCACCCACCAGACCACTGCTACCAGCACCAGTATGTATATGCAACTATACTAATGTATGCACTGATGTTAACCCCGTTTGTATGGAACTAATCTGGAGGATTAAAAGGACATTGGTGCACGCTTCTGCTTCTTTTTACACATTGTTGTCATACTCTTCCTTCCATGAATATTGGCGGAGCACATGTCTCAGCATCCCCCGGATTCCTTTAAAGGGGTATTGGTGGCAATGAGTGGTCAGTAGTTTCATTTGCTCTCTCCTGCGTACTGGTCATATCATTCAGGGAGTGCCACACTGGCCTGCTTCTTTGATTCAAATCCCTTTGAGCATAACAACATTGTGCCTTACTCTGTAATGCAATTAACCGTTTCTCTGCAGATTCCTCTTCAATGCCCAATACAAGAAAACCTTGCTGAATTCTCCTTTTGTGGGGTCTTGGTGGTCCAGTACAACCTCACAATGGATTGCTGGGAGCCAGTGGTAGTAATTTAAAATGGGAGGGGAAGGAGTTTTTTTTTTTTTAATTTTTTTTTCCTTCTTCTTCTTATCCAACCTTGCACTAGTTGTGTAGAGTCTGCCAGTGAATCCCCAGCTACACCAATCAAGGATCATTGTGGGTCCATGAAGGTACAACGTGCCCTCTGGATTTGCCTAAAAAGATGTACTACATTTGGGAACATAATACCGTATTTTATGTCCTAACTTTTTGTCTATTTTTCATTTTGCAGCTCAGCCTCAGAACTCTGCCCAGGCCAACACTGAGGCGATAGCGAATGGAGAGGAGCAGACAGTAGCCACATGCAAGTCAGCCAATGGAAGGCCTCCTTCCCAGATCACGTGGCAGACCAGTATCCCTGGCAACGTAACGACTACCATGACCAACAATACTGATGGAACCTACACTGTGGTCAGCCAGTATGCGCTGATCCCAACGTCCTATGCTAATGAATTGCCAATCAACTGCATTATCAACCATGACTCAACTGACACCAACATCCCTTTTAAATTATCTATATTGTGTGAGTATGGCTCCAGTTTTCTACAGTCTCTGTTATATATTCTATGTTGTGTGGGTACCTGTAGAAGGGATTAACCAAGACCTTTGCTTTAGGCCTGCCAACTCCTCCCTCTTTCAATTGTTGGCCTATGGAGGAAGGTGTAGCCCAGACACTTGGGTTGGCATCCAGACACAAGATATGAAGTAGCACAGTCCACTTGCCAGATTTGTTTGAATCTGATTTGCTGGTTATAATCATGTGATAAGGCAGGAAGCGAGCACAGCGAATCAGAGCCTTAAAATGTACCAGCTGATCACATGCTGTTCTGGTACATTGCAGTCACTTTTCTCATGACTATCACAGGAAACGACTGCAGTAATCCCAGCCGAGAAACATTGTGGGAAGGAAGTTCCCAACGGGCTAACTTGTCACCGTCCATTTTGGCTGAGGACCTCTGACCATTACCAGAGGGAGCTCAGAGCAGGAAGTGTTTACATTCTTTCTGCTGGAAATAAATTCTCTTTACTAGGGCTTTTTTTTTTCTCTATAGGAAGCCTAAAACAATCCAGCTTATCATGGCTAACATGTTTGAAAAAAATGTGGCTTACACTCAATCCCAAGTATCCACATCCCCCTCAGAGGCATTCTGGTGGTGTTTCATGAACCCTTTGGTGAGGGAATCCTAGGTGGACATGCTCTGCAACATTCATTGGCTGTCCATGATCTAGCGATATTTGTTTCTGTAGAAGCATGCTACCAACAAGATCAAACTGAACATGTATGAGATCTCTGTAGGCATGCCAAATAAGGGGATATGCCTGGTTTCTAGAAGATGTTTTGCACAATTTTTAGGAAGTAATAAGTCTTTAAAAGGATTGGTTGAAATCATTAGACAAGACGAGACACAGAACATTTAACATTTTTCTTCTGCAGCCACTAGAGTGCTCTATAGGCAGTAGCAGTGTTAGGGAGTCTTGCCCAAGGTCTCCTGACTGAATAACTTGCAGGTTTACGGAACAGGAAGAGCCAAGATTCAAACCCTGGTCTTCTGTGTTAGAGGCAGAACCCTTAACCAGTACACTATCCAGCCACTGGTTAAGGGTTCTGCCTCTAACACAGAAGTCCAGTGTTTGAATCTTGGCTCAACTAGTCATAGTCAAGGATGAGGTCCAACTTGACTATGACTAGTTGAGAGGTAGACTATTTTGGGAACGGGTGGATGGGGGGTTGAAGGGGAATCGATACCCTGAGCCTTGTTGCTGAAATTGTGGGCGCCTTCTGTGATGATTTATCGGCTTTCTTCTGTTTCTGTCGTGGGGGTCTGACATCCCTTTCTGGGTTTGATCCGACTGCTGTGCAGGCTGTTTTTATCATACATTCATTCTTCTTTTATCGAACACCCGCTTTTGGTTTTAGTTACTTGAGCTCATTTTACCTTCCTTTACAGTTCCTCCTGAAGTGACCATTGAAGGATTTGATGATAACTGGCATTTGAAGCGCAGTCGTGTCCACCTAACTTGCAGTGCAAAAGGAAACCCTCCACCTACAATGTTCACTTGGAAAACGTGAGTATGGATTAGTGAAGGACCTGATGATGGGTCTTGTAGAGCTTATGCTGCCTGTGGTGTGTGTGTGTATGAGCAGGGTTCATCCTACACCAAGGACAGAAGGCAGAAACACAAGACTCTGAGGTCATCAAGACAGAGGTCAACTGGGATTCGCTAGGAAAAGCTGGCTTCTTCACATCATCTTCCCCCTCAGTTTTCATGGATTGGTCCGACAGTCCCTTATTTACTCTTCTTTATCCCTCAAAAGGAAGCAGATGAGGCAACAAGAGGAGATAGTAGGGCTAATTTTTTAATGCATCGAAGATGGAATAGTAGAGAAAGATTGGACCCAGCACCGTCTTCCAAGTTCGTATCAGTGTAAGTTTATTCCATCAGGTCCATCACTGTGGTGTTTCGAGAGGGGGCTTCTCTCTTCTTCTTACCAATTTAGGCTTGTCTAGTTTGA
This sequence comes from Hyperolius riggenbachi, assembly GCF_040937935.1. NCBI lineage: Eukaryota > Metazoa > Chordata > Amphibia > Anura > Hyperoliidae > Hyperolius > Hyperolius riggenbachi. Next base: position 324,592,580 of record NC_090651.1, on the reverse strand, counting down.
AAGAGAAGAGCCACCTCTTGAATTTTTGCTGTGATGACTGACCTGTTCACCTGTACTTTGTAATTTCTCTGCTATCTTTGATGGAATAAACTTACACTGATACGAACTTGGACCAGAGCACATCAAATTTCTTAAGGTGGGTGCTGCCTATCCTTCAGCACAAATCAAAGATGGAATATAAATGTGACTGTTTCCATGGCAGCTGGTTTGCTTGATGTGATGAAATGGCTACAAGCTGGCTCATGGTCTCTTTCATCAGCCTCAATGATCCATCTGTAATAAATTAGTACAGGAAGGCTGGATACTTGCACCTCACTGATACCAGGCACAATTAAGTACTCTTCATGTAGAATGTAAATTTGGTTAGTTGATGTAGACCACTAATTTCAGGCTTTTTCAGCACGAAAACTGCATTAAAACTGATGGATGACTCCTCAGACAGCCAGCCCAGATTAGAAACCACTTTCCCAAAATGCAGCCACATGTTTGGGCAACGTGGGAGGTATGTTTACAGTTTATAAACCGAATTTGAAAGTCAACCAATGGATAAATGTGAACCTTGACTGTTCAGGAAGCCAACCTAAGATTGCCAATTGTGGGCATTTGTTTGAGGATGCATGGTAGTCTTATTGGTTGACTAGGCATTATGTGACCCTTAATAGTCTATGGAAGACCAGCAGTTGAAGGATAACATTGCGGCTCTTCGCAGCAGCGTTCTTCCATCGCAAAAAAGTTGTGTTTTAAAAGGTATTCCGAGGTGAGGGGGATATGGAGGCTAACCTTTTTTATTTCCTTTTTAAACAATTCCAGTTGCCTATATTTCTTGTATAGAGTGAGAAATATGAATTTTTGTTTTGCGCTTCAACACACTTGTAAATTCCAGTGGCCTGGCTGTCCTGCTGATCTTTGTGGTCAGTAGAGTCTAAATCACGCACCTGAAACAAGCATGTTGCTAATCTTGTCAGGTTGTTGCCAGAAACCTCTGATCTAGGTCCTGACATCACACTGTGGGAGGGGTTTTACCGCAATGTCAGCCATACAGACCCCCCTGGTGATCTATTCGAGGAAAGGTAAAGATTTCTCATGGGAAAGGGGGGTATCCACTACGGATTGTGAGAAAGTTCCATCCTTAGTTACAGTTCCTCTTTCAAAGGAAATTAATGCCAGCCGCCATATGTCTTTCACTTTGGGTACCCTTTAAATAGGCTGATAGTTTATATTGCAAACTGGCAAGGTTATGTATAAAGTAGCATTCTACTATTCTATATGGAATGCAAAGTTGGCTACATGGATCGCTAAGAGACTGACCATTTTATTTGGTTCTGAATAGCTGCTTTAAATCTATTACAGTGAAGTTTGTTTTCTTCCTCATTAAGGAGCAGCTGTTTCTTTTGGTTTTACATGTTGCTTGCTCGAGACACTTGGTGTCATCATGTCTTTTTAGCAGTTCTTTGCGCTCGTAACGTTCCAAAACTAGAAATGTTTCACAGGTGCTTCTCAGTCGCATATAAAAATACAAAACCAACAACGCATTCACTAAAGAGAAATTCTATACTCAATGAAACGAAACCCGTTCTAGCCACACATACGTAGAGCTAAATGAAGATTTAGTGGTCCCTTTGCACTACCTCCTTGTTTCTTGCCGTTTCCTGTAGAAGTTGCTTTAAATAGCTGTAGATGCCGCCGTACTGCCATTGTTAGGGTGACAGCTGGAGGTAATTACTGTTATCCTGACACTTCCGTTGGGATGTGATGGCCAAACAAACTGACAACCAGCCATTGGGATTCAGTGTTGTCATCTGGGTATTGACAGCTAAGAGTCACCGCTATGCATGATGGGAAGTGTAGCCCCATATCTAATGAGTGAGGATCAATCAGTCTCTGTATTGCTTTCTAAGGATTCGTTCACACAAGCAATCAGAATCCTATCGGAACGAAACCCAAATGCAAAGTCCCGACCTGCATGTTTTTTTTTCCGTATAGCAGATGTGGTTTCTGTAGGATCCTATGGTGGAATTGCATCTGCTCCAGACATGTAAACCAATCTGAGTGGAAGCTGAACTGTCTGTTTAGTCTGCCTCTCAATGTGAACTGAGCGTAATTAAATTGTGGTGCGAAAGGATAGACTCTATGGTAGCTGCCACACCTTCTTACCTCCGCTCCACCACTGATGCCTTTGGACCCTCACACATGTGCATAACCATCTAGCGGAAGCCTGGATACTCTTTTTTCTCATTGGTTTCTGCAGAAGAGCAGGGGATAGTGCCACACCTAAGTGCCACACCTACTAGGCTACAGCATTGAATGTCACTCTTTTATCAAATGCAGCTCTCTGGAAGAGAAGAATTCAGCTCTCTGGAAGAGAAGAATTCACACCAAGGAGCTTTGAAAGGGGGGTGGCTAAGTGGCAAAAAATAGCCCTATAATGTGGAAAATGTCAAGTTTTTTTTAGATATTTTTGATCAGCAGTAGTATTTATATATTGTAGCATGACAAATTATGTAAACTTAAAGTGGAACTAAACTCAGAACCTCCTCTCTGCTATACAAGATAAGCCACAGCATGATGACCTTTATGGGAAACATCCTAACTACAATTTATGGAAACCCTAAAAAAAATTGAAGTTTTACTTGGTTTCAATTTTTCAGAAGGCGCTGAAAGGGTTAAGCCTGTGTTTACTATAGAAAAAGCTGCCTAGGCAGAGCTCTCCTGCAGTCTATTCAGTTACTGAGGACAACTAATTAGACACAATGGCCTCAATTCACTAAGCAGTTTAGACTAGTCTGCAGATGGGTTTTTAGTCTACTGATGGTTTGGTCAGTTGCATCAAAGGGGAATTCACTAGTACCAAATGTTTTTAAGACCTGTTTTTAGACTTGGTCTAAACCATTTGGTAATTAGGTTGGTAAAGCAGGGGAAATGATCAAAAGATGCAATTCACAAATTAGTAGCTATGACTGACATCCTTCTCCTCTGCATACAATTTAAACTCCTGCATAATTCAAAAGCTTCCATCCTTAAATCTAAAATACCTCACAGAATTACTTTTACCAGCAAGATATCAGCTGGTCTAATCTCTGTCAGAAAAAGTGGGCGTGGCTACTCCTTGTTTGCCTTTGTGAATTGTGTAATTACTGCATGTTTGACCAGGTCTAAAAACAGGTCTAAACCGTTACACCAAACCATCAGTAGACTAAAAACCATCTGTAGACTAATCTAAACTGCTTAGTGAATTGAGGCCAATTGTTGTGCCTAAACAAACACAGAACAAAGAAATGAATTTCTTCAGCAACCAGGGCTGTGGAGTTGGTACAAAAATATCCGACTCCTCAGTTTTATAAAACCTCAAACTCCAGGTACCCAAAATTGCTCTGACTCGACTCCCGACTCCACATCCCTGTCAGCAACTATATGTAGAATAAAGACTTTTCATTGTGTGCTGTGTAAGAGTTCAGGTCTGCTTTAAATGTTCACTTTAAATAAAACCTACCATAATTGTGTGCCACTAAAAGTCTGTGCATAATGATGATCTGATCTTCTTGTGTAGCAGTAACACTCACCAGGTCTGAAATTTTCACAATTTTCTTTTCTTTCTTCATCCAGTGCTGATGGGTCTCCGCTTCCGTCCACCGTCCAGCAAAAGGGTAATATACTGTATGTGAATGAAGTAGATCTGAGCGTGAACACGTCCTTTTTATGTGAAGTCACAAATGCCCTGGGGAGCCGAGCCTATCGCCAGGATGTCCTCGTGAGAGGTAAATGAGCGCATTACATAGGTCTGCATGTGTGGCTGGTATGGGCGTGTCTGTGTGGCAGTGCCAAACATCAAACCAATAACAAGTCCACTTTGCAATGATGACATCCTGCTGGAGACCGACAAAATGGTATCCCTTCTGTTCAGCAATTCACCTCAGCAGTGCTTCCGGTGTGGATTTCTGACTCTTCAGCCTGACATCAAGCTCTGCTTGATGCTAGTCATTCACTCATTCATTTGCTAGAATCTTGCTTCACATGACTTACGACACTATAAATTTTCACGCCCCATAGAACATGCTTGAGGTGCCATTTTGTCAGAGCCCATCGGCTGAAGAATGATCTCCCATTTTTTTTTATACTTCTCCCGCATGACTTGGCACAGTGCTTTATTGCTGACCTCTCGGGTCATGATAAATTGGCTGGAAAGCTGTGACCTGCATGACACCTTGCATGTAGCTTCTGTTTATATCCCACAGATCTTCCGGAAACGTGAAGCATGGAGTTAGAACTTGCCGTGTAGCTGTTTTCTAATGGAACTGTTTGATATCCACTAAATGTTTTTTAAACTTACAGAACTGGAAGGTTTTGCTTGAATTTATGTCTTTGCAGATTGGTTGTTTGCTTAAAGGGAACTTGCAGTGAGGTGAATACAGGGGCTACCATTTTAAGATGAAGCTAGCTTTGGTTTCTAAAAGTGTTGGTGTGCTTCTTGTAAGAGCTGACTGATTTAAACAGGTTAAATGATACCAATCACAGTCTTAAAGGGAACCTGAAGGGAGAGGGATATAGAGGCTGCCATATTTATTTCCCTTTAAACAATACCAGTTGCTTGGCAGCCTTGCTGATCTTTCTGACATCAGTAGTTTCACACACCTAAACAAGCATGCATCTAATCTTGTCAGAAACATCTGATTGGCATGCTTGTTCTATGGCTAAAAGTATTAGAGGCAGAGGATCAGCAGGACTGCCAGGCAACTAGTATTGTTGAAAATTAAATATGTCCGCTTCCATATCTCTTTCACTTCAGGTGTCCTTTAAAGTCCAAGTTTAGCGACATTTTTTTAATGCATTGATTAGTGGTGTATGATTCTATTTTTAAGGGTCCTCTTCAGTCTCTGGTCTTATTTTCCTGAAGGCTGCCTCCCACTCTCTGTAGCATACAAAGATAAGAACAAAGATTTCAGAATTTCACCAAAGATTTTAAAATTACCTTCTTGTCCACCTCTCTGGGTCCAGTGAAGAAATACCGTCTTATGGGGTGAAGGCGGGGCCAAACTCCCACTCACCACTCTTTTGCCAATAAGGATTTTTTGGGTGGAGTTGCTGACCTGCCATTGAACCTGCCTCTTAGGTGATTTGTAGGCGTGGCTCCAACTGAGGAGGAAGAGTGGGGGTGGTTACATGGCAAGCTCCAATTGGCTAAAGGTAGTCTGCCAGTCCATGAACATAGCAAAGCAACCTGGAGACATGACACACATTCCTAACTCCATAATAAACTCCAATATTTGAGACCTCTCCTCTTATTTTACTTATCTTGGTCTGCTACCTGGAGGAGGAGTGAGACAGGCGGCTAGATTAAACTACCAGATTGTGCATTGAAATCTATGCTTAAAATTGGACTTTAAAGGATGCAGAGACAAAGAATAATTGTAGTTACATTTATATGGTTAGGACCCAGGAAGAACATACTGGCAACCTCCATTAGACAGCTGATTTTCTGTAAAGGGGACAGGAAATGAGGGGGAAGGGGGGGGGGGGGGGCATGTATTGAACAACATTTTAAAACTGCAAGTTTCCTGACTGATCTTTAGTTTTATGTCCTGCCTGAGTGCAATACGGTAAGTTTACGTTGGTGCCTTGTATATTCCTATCAGTTCGGGTTTACTTTATAGCTCCAAGGCAGGCTTTTTTTTTTATATGCATTTTAAAAGAACAGCATTTTACTGGTTTTGAATTTTGCAAAGAGTAAAGTGTTTGCAAAAGGAATAAAAAAAAGTTGTTGCTTCAATTCTAAGACTTTCACCTTAGCTGCTTGACAACACCTTAGCTGCTTGACAACCCCCTCCCCCCCCCCCCCCCCTTCTCTTCCTACTCCTACTTCCGGATTGTCTGAAACACTCCCCTTTTCATCATATGGGCATTCAGGAGCGGAGATTGAGTGCAGTGTCTGCTAAAGCCACGCCTTCCTGCTGACCAATGAAATCTGACATCCATTATAGGGTAATAGGAAGGTGTGGCTTTAAGTTGGCATAAGAGTGGGAGCCTCCCCTATTTGACTAATTGTTGGGTGGGCGTGTTTCAGACTTGTAATAGGCATGCATACAAAAACAGCATGGGGAAATTCCCCTACGGACTACCTACATTTTTATTTCCCCACATAATTTTTGCTCCAGCTATTGCCGGTGCTCAAATTATAAAGGTGGTTTTTTTTTTTTTGTTTTTTTTTTGTTTGTTTTTTTAAATCTTAATTTGGGCTGTGGCTAATGCCGGTACCCAAATGAGTCACTGAGCACAGCAATAGCTGTAATTCACATTACATTCTCTTTAATGGCCAAAGAAAAAAAACTCTGCCTGAGCTTGGGGCTTTAACGTAAATCTGAGAAAAACATTGCTTGGTATCCTAGTGTCCATGAGGGTAAATTACATTTGGATGGGGGATTAGTCAGGTAACCGTAATTTTCAGAATGCCTGCTATGCCAGCTATGGTATTTCTCTATAGCAGACTCCATACCAGGTTGACTTCGATATTTGAAAAATGTGACTGTTAGGAATATTACATTTATATTATAACCCTTTAGCAGTCAATTTTAGAGGATTGCAAGTGATCCAGGCCAATCTATTTTAGCACTTTTTTTAATTCATTTGTTACATTTTCCTGCTTCTAATTAGTACTGCTGTAATGTGTATTTATGACCACTTGTCACTAGGGGAAAGTGAGAGATTATAAGAGGACTTCTGCTTTCAGTTTCTATAGTTTTTGCTAGTAGAGAGAGATCAAGGCATTCCAAGAATTTACAGCATGAGTTCTGCCGACAGAGGTCAAAAGCATTGCACTTATCTCAAACGAGATAACACTATTGAAGCTACTAATGGATTAATATGTGTATGCTGGTCATACTCAGTCAGATCTTTAAGGCATGCCATGCATTATACCGTTCTGTCAGATGTTATTAATTATTTAGTTGTGGAAGGATGAACGTTTTTGAAACTCCTTTAATGTGGTGAGAATGTTGTACTGGCTGTGTCTTAGAATTGGCCATTCGTAGTAATAAAGAGCAGATGATATTTTTTTGTTCATAGATTTCTGTTAGCTGCCTAAAAACTTGGCGTGACCAATAAAAATCCACATTTTACAGTTCAATACTGCGCTCGGAGTACGGAAATGACTAGTTACTAATTTAAACTGCTTATTATGGTCAAATAAATAAAAACTCCTGAAAGCAGACCTGTATGTACATGGTTTACATTGGCTATGGCATTGATATCGAGGGGAGGGGTTCATGTTTAATACAGTATAAAAGCACCAATCTCTTCTTCTTAGCGCTGCCCCTTGCTGTCTAGGCACCGCTACCCAGAAGTGGCCAGTGTTATGTTGCTTGGCCTTGGCCACTCTCACCAATGAGACAGGGCACTCGGCATTTGCGCTGGAGCAGAGGACCAAATGCATATGTCTGGCGGCCTAGTGGTCCTGACCCAATCCCTACACGCCACACATGGTCACATGGGCGTGTGCTGGAACACTAAGGGGAGCTCATAGAAGACAGAAAGGAGGCTCAGATGATGCCTTACTGTCTCTTACTAGGAAGAGAAGGTTTGGTCAAGGGTTGTCTCTATTTACTTGGTGTTGGGGTGGAGGGGGTTGGTGCAGACAGTAGGATGGGATAGAGAAATGTACTGTATCCCCAGCTGCAGGCTTCCATGAACTGTAAAGTCTAGCACACACTTACAATTATGATTGCCCAACAACTGACCAATTTTAAAGGATACCCGAAGTGACATATGGCATGAGATAGACCTGTGTATGTACAGTGCCAAGCACACAAATAACTATGCTGTGTTCCTTTTTTTTCTTCAGCCTGAAAGAGTTAAATATCAGGTATATAAATGGCTGACTCAGTCCTGACTCAGACAGGAAGTGACTACAGTGTGACCCTCACTGATAAGAAATTCCAACTATAAAACACTTTTCTAGCAGAAAATGGCTTCTGAGAGCAGGAAAGAGATAAAAAGGGGAATTTCTTATCAGTGAGGGTCAGCCACTTACATACCTGATATTTAACTCCTTCAGACAGAGAAAGGAAGAAAAGTGACACACCATAGTTATTTGTGTGCTAGGCACTGTACATACATATGTCTATCTCATCATGTCACATGTCAGTTCGGGATTCCTTTAACACTTGTAGTATGAGGCTCAAAAGATATTGAATGCTATCAACCGCGTTGATGAGCTCTCCTAATACATGGATGTGCTAAAATTGTTAAATCGTGGGACAATCAAAATTGGGTGTGTACCAGGCTTTAGACTAGCCTCACTCAGCGCTGAACTGGGGGTGGGCTGGTGAGCATGGTTTTGCCAAGTTTCAAGCAAGAATTAAGCCTCGTATACACTCTCTCAATTATGATTGGCCAATCGCTGACCAAATTTACCAATTTACCACCTCCAATGACATTCTATATCTGTTGACCTTCCTACTACATGGAGGTGATAAAAGTGGTCAAGGATTAGCCAATTCTAATTGAAACTGTATAGCAGGCTTTAAAGTATAACGGTTGGGCATAAAATCAAAAAAATCAATTCTTTATTTTTATCTGGTAAACAAGTAATAAGGATGCTAACCAGACAATCCAAAAGTTAAAATCACTATTACTTTTCTTGTTGATAAATCATCATTCCCCAGTTTTCCTGACTCTTATTTGGTACACAATCTGGTACACAAAAAGGAAGTTGCAGGGCATGCTGGGTTGTCCTTCTTTTTTGCTTCTCTATTTCCCCTCATATTTAACTAATGCAGCCTGATTGGCTGAAGCCGCTTTCCCTCCCACACCTCTGTTCCTCTCTGATTGGCCAATATTTCTCATGCTGAGACATTGCACTTTCTATAGTGAAGGGCGGGCAACTCAGGAAGAGGAGAGTAGGGCAGGAAATGACATCAGTATTGGCTTCAAAATAGCCACACTTCAAATGGGAAATACTAAGAAGGATTTTCTCTCTTTTCTACTGATGCCCCCTCAAAAATTGCACGTCAGCTGTTTCCAGCAATATATTCTGCATCGGCGGTAATTTATATGCCATTTTAATTTTAATCAATGCAAGCAATGACACTGACCTTCAATGGTATTGATTCCCTGCTTAATGGTCTGGCCCCTTCTGGTGTAGACACCTTTTTTTCTGATCTATTTCATGAAGGCTTCAAACGTCCACATCACCATCCTGTCAGCTGTCCAGCTAAAACCTTTTGATTAGCAGTCTTGCCGCTAACTAGGCTGCATATGTATGATTGGGAGCACAAGGACTCTTGATGTAGTTTTGTCTTTTTTTTTTTTTTTTTTTCCCCCCCCCCCCTTCCCTTGAAAATGAGGAGTGTAATGAATGATAAACTTATCTGTACTTGGAAAGGAACATGAAAATCTGTCATGCAGAAGTGTGGGAAGGCGAGGGTGGCAGCGCAGCAGATGAAATCACAGGGAGGATAGAAGCGATTCTCTGCTTGCTGAGAAACGGCAATTTTGTTTTATGTTATGGCGAAATGGTTGCCGTTTTCCTACATCTGTGGAATGCGCTAGCCTCCTGACCTGATCTGCGCTCCAGCATATGCTGCAACCTGACCGCCTGACCCGGCTCTTCCCAGAATCCCTTGCAGCATTGTTCTCCATGGCATGGAGCACACGCTCTTTAAAAACCTAAAAAGATGAGCTGGTTTTGCTGTTTATTGTGGTAATTTTTGTTCTATTTTTGTACAATACAGCTGGTACTCTCGAGTGCCTTGCAGCTGTGTTCTGAGTAAATCAGTCTAGCTGCAAGGCACATTCGATATAATTACAACTTTTCCGCTCAGGCTTTGTTTACACGACTGGTATTTAGGATGGAAACCTGAGGCATTTTATTGTCACCGGAAATCACCATTGCGTAAAAGGGATGGTCCGCGAGTTACAAATCCGAGTTGGTACAGGATCAAGCAAATTTTGTATGCAAATGTATGCATTGAAAATGGACCAATGGGATTCCACCAAGGTTAGTTTTGAAGCTGCAGGAGCCTGCATCAACTAAAAATGATTTGCATATCCTTGACCATCCCTAGTCGTGTGTAGTCTATGAATATGGGTGGGGAATGGCATTTGTGGGGGAAAAAATAATTTAATTTCTCTCATGATGATGCTGGTCACCTGATCAGATGCTGTGGTGTTGGTCATGTGACTTGTATCAAACTGGGTAGTGGGAGGAGTTTTAGGCAGAGCTGCTGTATTCTAACTAGACATCCATACCTCTTTGGTGAATATCAGCTTTATGCAATTTAAGGCCTCTATTCAGTGCAGGCAGTAGATTTATAAAGCTCCTGTGGCAGAGATTTCAAGACCGGTACAAAGTATAGCAGTTGCCCATTGCAACCTGCTGCTAAACACAGCATAGATTCTATTTGGCTGCCATTGACCACTGTTTCACTTTTTGCTCCAGTGGTCATTGCACCTTTTTTAATAAAGATGACAATTGTACTAGTAATATTTCCTATCCTGTTTTGAGTAACACAAGTAGGGGATCAAGCCTTTTTGTAGCTTCACTTAAAGGGGCACTATGGCGAAAAATTGTAGAATGTTAAAAATGTGCAAACATTTACATATAAGATGTACGTTTTTTTTCAAAGTAAAATGAGCCATAAATTACTTTTTCTCCTATGTTGTTGTCACTTACAGTAGGTAGTAGAAATCTGACAGAAGTGACAGGTTTTGGACTATCCCATCTTTTCATAGGGATTTATTTATTTTCAAAAGCACTTAGTGAATGGCAGTTGCTCTGTACAACTGCCATAAAGCTGTGTAGCGAGCAGGGAAGCTGGCAGCATCATTGTTTAAATCCTTTTTAGGGAATATCTTTATAAAGAATAAAAGCCTTGCTGAGAATCCCCTATGAAGAGATGGACTAGTCCAAAACCTGTCGCTTCTGTCAGATTTCTACTGCCTACTGTAATGCTGGGGATACACGGTGCGTTTCTGTACCATGTATCGACCAGCTGATCCAGCCAGCTGATAATAGTCAGCTGGCCCGATCAAGCCGCTCGACCCTCGCCCGCTCGATTCCCGCCTGCGGACAATGGCAGGGAATCGAGCGCTGATAAGGAAGCGGGGCCGAGCGGTAATCGATACGCACGGATGAGCGGTGACGCGGCTGCGGTCGATCCGGCGGCTAATCGAGCCGCTGGTCGACCCGTGTATCCCCAGCATAAGTGACAGAAACCTAGGAGAAAAGTAATTTATGGTTCATTTTTACTCTGGAAAAAAAACTTACTTCTTATTTGTCTTTTTGCACATATTTTACATTATACAATTTTTCGCCATATTGCCCCTAACGTGCCTTAACTTTGGATGCTTTATTTTTATGAAAGGAGGGTACTTATCCGTTAGCCGGGCGCATCCGGCAGGTGGCGACAAAACTCCACCAGAGTTGCATCTTTCTCTACTATCCATGGCGGCCTAGAGGGGGAATAGTAATTAGCGCCACCTGCCGGATGCGCCCGGCTAACGGATAAGTACCGAAAGGAGTTTGTGTGTTTTCTGAAACATAAGGTGCATACCTTTACACTGTCTTTCTGAAGTCCCATTCCTCTAATATTCGTTTCTGCTGTCAGCAGTTAGTGGGGATATCTGAAGAAAGAAATACAATTTTCCATCAGATTGATGTTTGAATAGATTATTTCTGACAGGTCTGATCTTATTCCAATTTTTGTTCTGATCGTTTTTGTATAGAAGTGATCAGGAATCAGATCGGACCTGTCGGAAATGATCGATTCAACAGTCAATCTGATGTAAAATTGCATATTGTGTACTAAGTATTTGAAACTCGACCAATTTTCTTCCAGTCTGCTTTTAGTTCTATTTGGGGGGAGGCGGCACAGCATTGAGCAGAAGGGGAGGAGCAGCAATGCACTGCAGGCCGCATAGCACTGTACTGCCTGATGCGGAGTTTGTGTATGTCACACCTCCACAGCAATTGGAGATCAGGTGAAACAAAGTGCCCCTCTGATCTCTGCCACCTGGTCAATGCATGAGTTACTGATTAGCTGGTCAGCCTGTAATCCCATCTATATGGCCTCCTTACATGCAGTACCTACTTGTTGCTTGCAGCAATGGTTTGTGATTATCACTGTGCATACGCACCTTGATTAACTGATGTCAAACTGCTTATAAAGTACTTGGATTGAGACTTGGAAGCCAATTCACCAGCCGTTTCCTTGTAGCACACTGTGATCTTCTCAAAGAGCTTTGCCTGTCTGCACAGACCACATGGTCCATGCTGTGCCAAGCAGCATAGGCCACACCGCATAGCCTGCCGTTAACCCCCTCAGCTCACTTGCTTCAGCTGACGTGGCTGCACGCAACTGCGGCCTCTTGAGACGCAATCAAACGCACTGATTGCTAAGCTGTCTTATAGCCTCTGTACACCTGAGGGCTGAGTTGTAGCTTTGATGGTAAAAACCTAATCCGCAAGGGACATGCTTAGCATTTTTCTTTCCTTCGTAGCTTTTGTCTGCTTCCTTTTTTACTAGGCGGACCAACCAGGTGAAAGATTTACAGGTTCTCATTTCCCATGGAGCCAGAGGAGGTCACATGATGACCCCAGGCTGCAGAGCTGTGATTTCCATGTCCTGTTTTTCCACCCCTGCCGCTGTGCAGGGTGTTGAGTCACCGGCTATGTGTGACGAGAATCTATGCAAATCTCCTCTTCCCCTGGAGTGCAGGTGACGAGGGAGCCAGGAATAACCAGGCCTGCATATTCCGATGTATAGGAGACATATACAGTACACAAACCTACATAGTGTACTGTATGTTTTGTATGTATGTATAGGAGATATATGCACATATATACAGTGTGTGTTTGTATGTATGTATGTATGTAATATATATTATTATATTCTCCACATTCATTTAGTCTACTCTGACTCTTCGTGGCCATGTGTACTTTTATATGGCAGGTGTTTGTCTGTCAATCACTACTTCTTTCTGCTGTTGCTTAGGCATGTTCATAGCCTCACATATGCTGCATCTTATGCAGTGCTGTACAGGGTGTATAGTCTTGTCTCTTAAAGTGGATCCGAGATGAACTTTTACTCATTGCGTAATTGTGTTCCTTTCCTATTGTTTATAGGGCATTTCTCAAGCTAAATACTTTTTTCGTTTTTGTTTTAATACCCTAATTCCCTATAAACTAAACAAGCCTCGCCCACAGATTTTCAGAGAGCCTTGGCATTTTCAGACAGTAGCAAGGGCTCATGGGAGCTCAGTCTGGGAAGGAGGAGGGGGAGGTGTTACTACCCAGAGATTTCAGAGGCAGAGGGGAGGAGGGAAGAGGGGGGGGGGGATTAGGTTTTTCACAGGCTGTGTGCTGAAGATGGAGATAAACTTGCCTGTGTGTAATGTTTACAAATAACATGGCTGCCGTCATTGTATCACAGGAAGAAATAATCGTATTCTATTGAAGCGTTTGCAGCTAGATTTGCTGTGTAAACTATCTAAACTTTAGATAAGATATATATATATATACACACACACAAGTTACTTGTTATAGTTAGTTTTTCATCTTGGATCCACTTTAACTGTCCTTCAGAGAGGTCATTTGTATGATTTTTTTTTTTTTGGGGGGGGGGGGGGCGGCGGCGGATGTGGGAGGAAACGAGTGCCCGAATGAAACCCACACAGACACATGGAGAACATTCAAACTCCATGCAGGTAGCGTCCTGGTTGGGATTCAAACCACTATGCCACCATGCTGCCCATATATACATATATTAGGGTTTCTGGGACTTTGTGGTCACCACGGGGAAGAGGAGTTTGGTTTGATCCCTAAGCTACCCCATTAGCATTGTGCTGGGGAGCCTCTTGCTTTGTAGATCTGCCCCTGAATCAATCTCTGGATCCTAATCTAGCAAGGAGGGCAAGAAACCGCTTCACCACCGAGCTTCCCATAAACCCAAAATAGCCAGCCTATACGTTGCTCCATAAATCCATGCAATGCGCTCAGCTGAATTCTTAGCGTTCTACTCGTTAAACATGGAATTTGTGTTGCGTGCCCTTCATTGGCTCGGATGCCTTTCACGCACATAGTATAGGCTGCCTGGTCAGGCCCTATTAAAGAGGAACTGTAGTTAAATACCACAATTATTAAAATATGTTTGTTTTTTTTTTTTTGTTTTTTTTTTTACACTATTCATCTACATTCGGAAATGTATCACATCTTTAGTCCCGCCAGATGATCTGTACGGAATGTTCATTACTGAGCATTCTATGCACAGAGATGGATGCAGCTTGCTTGGCAATTATGGCAAAACACACTGTTGGAGGGGTTTTACCACAATGAGCTTGATTTACAAAGCTTTTTCACCCGTGTTCCGCTGTTTTCACCTTATCCTTGTTACATTTTTAAACCAACAAACACAGAACATTTATATCACGCTTTTCTCCTGGCGGACTCAAAGCACCAGAGCTGCAGCCACTAGGATGCGCTCTATAGGCAGTAGCAGTGTTAGGGAGACTTGCCCAAGGCCTCCTACTGAATAGGTGCTGGCTTACTGAACAGGCAGAGCCGAGATTCAAACCCTGGTCTCTTGTGTCTGGATAGTGTAATGGTTAAGGGCTCTGCCTCTGACATGGGAGACCAGGGTTCGAATCTCGGCTCTGCCTGTTCAGTAAGCCAGCACCTATTTCAGCAGGAGACCTTGGGCAAGTCTCCCTAACACTGCTACTGCCTATAGAGCGCGTCCTAGTGGCTGCAGCTCTGGCGCTTTGAGTCCGCCAGGAGAAAAGCGCAATATAAATGTTTGTCTTTGTCTTTTGGTCTCGTGTGTCAGAGGGGGAGCCCTTAGCCATTACACCATCCAGCCACAAGCTCCCAAAGAGCAAAAATATAATGTAATTAAGGTAAGAGAAGTAATAGTGACATGAAGTTGATCAGGAACAGCTTACTTTGAGTGATTATTTTGCTAAAGTTTTGTGAATAGAGCCCAATATCTGTACAGATTCACGACCCCCCCTCCGATCTATTTGAGAAAAGGTAGAGCTTTCTCATGGGAAAGGGGGTATCTGCTACTGATTGGGATGAAGTTGAATCCTGGGGTGAAGTTCCTCTTTAAAAATATTTTGTTGTTGTTTTAGAGCGCTTCTGCACAAAACCATTGAATGTTTTAGCACTTGTAAGACAATGGGCTCATACAGGATATTTACTGTAAGGAAAGAACACTGCGGCGCAGCCTTGTTCAGCTTCCTCCTCTTGTTTGGCTGTTAGCAGAGGCCCCTTTGATCACAGCGGAGAGGCCTGTATGAAAGGCAGGCGAGCAATCAACAGGCTTTCATTGTGCTGGGATGCGGCTTGGACTGACAGCGCCGGTGCTTGGCTGCTGTGGGAATATCGGGAGAGATGGGGGGTGGGGGGGAGGGGCTGCGGACTGTTCAAGATGGAAGGCCCTATCTACCAGCGCACAGCAACATGCTCCATCCATTCATGCCTGTTGAAGCAACTAGGTCAATTATTAACATCACCGCACGACACAGCTGTGCACCAATAACTTCCTTGTCCGTCTCCCCCTCACGCGCTGCTTTCTATTTTTTCCCCCCCTTTTTTTGAATCTGTGCGCAGTTTACGTACATGTAGCAGCTATTTCTGGAATGACCTTAGTAATTTTTTTTTTTTGCTATCTTGTTTTCGTGACGATTTCGCGAGGGGCCTTGAGAATTGTAACCGCTCCATATTTTGTGACATGAAAGGCACTTTGTTCCTGCTATTTGCAACATTGTACTTTGTGCGTACATTTTTGCATTTGTTTCAGCTTGTTCTTTTGTAAGAGAGGCTTTTGTCTTCGAACAGATGGAATTTTCAACAGTGCGGTGCTAAGATGGACACTTGGAATGAATGATGCAACTACCAATGGCAACCAAAGACAAATACAGCAAAGTCCTCTGTATCCGGCACAGGCGGGTATTGCCATATGCCGGATATGCATGCTTGCCGGTTGCTTGAGAAACTGGAAAGCGCAGACTTCTCGACACCCCCCCCCGGTGCTTACAAACATCCTCTGTGTACTGCTCCCGGCATGTCACCTGACTTGCATCAGGTCAGGTGACACGCCGTGTATGGATTCCGTAAAGCCGAAGGAAGCTGCAGGAAAGGTAGAAGATGGTGTCTGTAGGCTCAGTAATTTCTACCTTGCAAACACACCAAAGCACCTTCCCTGTTATCCCCCTCAGGTGTGCCAGTTAGTAGAGACTTCCGGGTAAGGTGGACTTTGCTGTATCTAATGGGCTGCTATGCCTTAACCACTTTAAGACCACTCCACACATGGGCGAGGCGGCAGCCTCAGGACCACTCAATGCCAATTGGCATGAAGTCCTGGGGCGGGGTTTTGCAGGAGATCATACGCACATCTCCGCTTGGATGACGAAGCTCTGCTCCGTCATCAGTCTCCCAGTGGCGATCGCCGCTAACTAAATTTTCAGTTCAGGTTTTCTTTAAAGCTGCAGTAGCCTAAATTGTAAAAAAATAGCCTGATCACTAGGGGGGCGTAAGCCTACGGTCCTCAAGTGGTTAAAGCAAACCTGATCCTCAATTTTAAATACTTGCCTCAGGAGGGGGCAGCCTCTGTTGTCCTCCACCAGGCCGTTCCAGTGCTTAGACCACCAAAAGTTTGCGCGGTAGCATGCGCCTGCCAGCGGAAAATGCCAAGCGCAATTAGGTCTGTGCTACTGCGCAGACACAGTTGGCTTGCACATATGCAGTAGTTCAGACCCAATAAGCCGTGTATATCTCTGCTGAAGTCGGAGCAGGCCTGTGCTACTGCCCATGCTTGCACCATCGAAAAGCCCTTGTCCATGGTCTTTCATGGAATGTAGTGCTGGAACAGCCTGGTTTAGGTGGATGGGAGAAGCCTTTGGAGGACCCAGAGGCTTCCCTCTCCCAAAGAGGGTACCCCTTTTTGGAGCACTTTTTCCCTAAAGGTACCCTTTAAAGAACAAGCGACACCCATGCTAACCTAGAAATAAAAAACACATAGATAAGTAGATAAATACTACTACTTACATAACAGATGTATTGTGCTATCCACGTAATGATTCCTGTGAATTTTATAAAGGAAAAGCAGAAAATCCTATTCTAGGAAGTGGCCATCTTGCCAAGCTAATGCTGACATCATATCCTCCCTGACTCTTGTTTTCCCCCTCCCTTCTCTTGCTCATTGTGTATTAATTAGCTGCCCTCCTCCCAGAGTCTTCAGACACTCCCACTGAGGTGTATACTAACAACTGCACTGTCTTTTTTATTTATACATCCAATCACTGAAGGCTAGTACACACTAGCAATTTTGATTGACCAATGATTGCTCAATTTTACCACCTCCATGTAGTATGAGGGCCAAACAGATTTTCAATTCTATGCAGATTATATAGGTAAATGGTCATACTACATGGAGGTGGTAAAATTGAGCAATCATTGGTCAATCAAAATTGCTAGTGTGTACTAGCCTTTAGTCACCTCAGCCTTGCTTGTAAACACAAGTAATCAGATGGTGTTTCTGATAAGCAGCTAGGCAGGGAAATAAATGGAAGACGAGGAATATATTATGGATAAAAAAAACTCCCAGCATTCAACTCTTTGGCACTAGGGCCAGTGCTCCTAAAGTATGTGATAACTCCAAACCATAACAGCAGAAAACGTTTTGCAAGGTTTGAATGCAGGATTAGCATCTTTATCCCTTAATACACTCAGACCAGTTGCTGTTGAAATGTTTTTTTATGGTGACAATACCGCTTTAAAGGGGCATTCTAACCCAGGATCCCAATCAGTAGCTGATGCCCCCTTTCCCACGAGAAATCTTTACCTTTTCTCGAATAGATCATCAGGAGGGTCTGTATGGCTGATATTGTGGTGAAACCCCTCCCACAGTGTGATGTCATGACCATGGGTACCGCCAGTTTCCTGTCTGTGAACCTCGACTTTTTTCAACTGCCGGCGATCAGCAAAGCGCTGCTGCCCAAGTAATCACATGGATGTACTCTTTCTGCAATGATTGTGGCACGTTTGCGATTATTGCCGATCCCAAACGCGCTGCATGCAGCATTTTCCCACCAATTGTGTTGTGATTCTCATTCACTAGAATAATGACAAAACACAATCCTCAAAGTCGCTGAAAAAGTAAAGCAATTGCAGTGGTTGCTATTTGCATGTACAAGTGTGATTGGGGCCTTACTGTAGTGTGCTATTTTCGGTTCTCCACAGAGATGTGAATAGTGGTAATCCTTAACAAAACAATCCTACTCTGCTCACACCTCCGCCTCGCACAGCGGCTGTCCTTGGAGAGGTTTGGTTGGACTGTATCATGAGATTATTATACAAACAGTGCTGGGACTGGAGCCCAGAGTAAAATACTCATTTGTAAAATGGCTCTGTAGCTACGCCATCGGCTCAATCCCTACATAAACACACCTACATAAGTATTTATAGTAATTTTTGCATGTGTAATGTTAGACACTGCTCTAAATAATAATTTGTGATTGTGTCTGATGATGGTTTCTGAATGACTGCTGTACAGACATGCTTCCAGGCAGGCTGTTCTGTGTTAGAGTGTACCAGAGCTCACTGCAATAAAAAGATTTATACTTACCTGGGGCTTCCTCCAGCCCCATCTGCTCTGTCCTCCGCTGCCCGCAGCTCTGATACCAGGTCCCCTCACTACCATCAGTCAGAGCTAGTTTACACAGAAGACGTACGCTGTTTGCGTATCTCTCCAGCAGCCGCTGGGAAGATACATAGAGGGTGCACTTCTCTTACGTCAGACTGGCCCCGACTGACGACAGTGACGGACCCGGTATCAGAGCTGCGGGAAGCGGAGGACGGCGGTGTGGGAGCAATCAGAGCGGATGGGGCTGGAGGAAGCCCCAGGTATGTATAAATATTTTTATTGCAGTGAGCTCTGGGTCTATTTAAAGAGGACCTAAACTCTTTCACAGGAGAGAAGAAAAACTCAGAGAAACGCACCTTGTGTGTAGTTATTGATAACAGCCTGTCTAACTCTTTTCTGTAAATAATGAGCCACTGTAATTTGAGCTGTCATCTGTCTATGTGCTGTTCACGCAGGTTATATGTAAACAAAGGAGGTTAACACTTTGTGCTCCCAGCAAACCAGGAAGTAACTACACTGCAGCGTCTCTAAAGGAGCTCTATCAGCTGTAACAAGGAAATGTTTCTCTAAAGGTGGTTATGCTGTTGCTTATCTTTAAGAGCAGAGAGGAAGTCCTGGGTTTAGGTTCGCTTTAAGCACCAGGTAGGGGGAGGAGGAATGGGAGGGGGCCACGTTGCCAGGACTACCATAAAACTTCTGCAACTAGTGGTTGCTTGTTAGTGGACAAGCATGACTGATGACTAAATTGTCTATGGCTCACCACACACCATACAATCTTGGTTGTTCACTCTTACCACTTTCATGTAGTATCAGAGCTTATCCAATCAATCATTCAAGGTATTTTCAATCTGTTGGCCCTTATACTACATAGATTTGGTAAATCTGTACAACCAAGATTGTATGGTGTGTGTTGAGCTTAACACTAACATTATGGGACATCTGTATACACAGTAGATTTTAGCCCATCAGAAATGAAGTTGTGGTTTGCATTTAGCTTAACCGGGGGTATCCTGTAATACTGCTAACTCAGAAGTCCCACCTACGGAGCTATACGCAGTCCATCGCTTGCACTGCGGAAGGTCAGAATAGACTGAAACAGCTGTCTAAGTTGGATTGTATTGATTTGTGAAGTCTGTGGATGGAATATGCAGGAATGCGGATGGAATATGCCCTAAAGTGATGTGTTGTAGGTGTTGCTGCTTATTCACATAAAAATGAAATGTCATAAATACATTCTGTACTAAGGCGGCCAAAGTTGCATTTGACATGTATTTTGAAGGTCATCACTGGTATTGCTTAACCAACTCAAAACCCTAGCCAAATACAGACCCAAAATGCATATGTGGACTGTTATACTTGCCTACACATTTGTAATGCCATCCAGTAGGTCATGTGATTTGTTCATCCCCAGATCGAACTTCAAGCAAGGATTGAACTTCATCCCGATTTAGTAACTGATGACCCCTTTCCCATGAGAAATCCTTACCTTTTCTCGAATAGCTTCTCAGAAGGGTCTGTATGGCTGATATTGTGGTGAAACCCCTCCCACAGTGTGATGTCAGGACCATGGTCCTGACTATTTCCTGTCTGTGAGCCTCATTGCATTGTGGGAAATAACTGCTTTTTCCCATTGCTAAGCTAGCAGAATCTCCCTCTGTGCATGGAACTCTCAGTAACTGATCACCTGGCAGAACTAAAGAGGTCACCACTAGTGATAAATTTCAGAAAGTAGATTAGGGAGATGAAAGATTTTACAATAGGCAAACACTGACTAAATGATCTATACTTTTATATTGTAAAAAAAAAAAAAAAAAAAAAAAAAAAAAGCAATGTTATTCATTATTTTCCCTACAGTTCCTCTTTAAATTAGCAGCCTTCCAGCACATAAAGTCATATACAGGGTCTAGCTTCCTAATTTTCTATCTGCTCAATCTGTAGACCGATATATAAAACAGAGGCTGCAGAATTTCCAGTGAAATCTCTTTAGTACGCGCTTAATTTGCCCAGAGGAAACCTTATTTTGTTAAACCACAGATCAGCCCTGATTATTTTGGTTTGTTATTTGTGTCTATTTAGTTTATTTAGAAGGTACAGGGAACACAGTACAAATATTTTTACTTGAACTGCATTGCATAACAACTGCCACATCTCATTCTCGTTCCCTGGCACCAAAAATAAAGCAAGCATCTTCCTTTTCACAACTAAAACCGAGCTGACAGGCTGGGGAGCCAGGCTAGATACAGAGACAAGTCTCATTTACTAAGGGGCTTTTTTCACTCTGACCAATTTGACTGGCTGTCACAGTAATAGTCTGTCCAGGAACTACACTGATTGGCTCCTGGCCATTACTATGGGACAATAACTGCGGAGTGACACCATTCCCAGGCCTCAGGTGCATACTGGAAAGCACAAACATCAGCGGGGGAGGCAGATAAACAGTCACATATGGTCTTATTTATGCTTTTGTTTAATTTATTTATTTGACATAGTCAGAAACAATACTGCCCTTGCACAGTTCCACTAATGTGCTGTTAATTCAGTGGACCATTTTTGTAACTCTTTATTTTTTTTTTGCATAATTAAAGGTTAACCATACCACTCTTAAAGTGCACCTGAACCCTTAAACAGGACACAAGAAAACACAGAAAAATCCATCCTGTGTGTATTAGAGAGAAGAGCATGTCTAATTGACCCTCCTCTGCAAGTAATCACAAGTGTAATTTAATCTCAGCTGTTACAGCTCAGAAATTCGTCAGTCTCGACAGACGCAATAAATGTTAACCCAGGAGGTTAACCCTTTCTCTGCTTTCATGAAACCAGGAAGTAGACACACTGCAGATTTATTGCAGGAGTTCTGATGTAACAAAAGTGTTTCTGTAAAGGTTATTATGCTTTTGCGTATCTTTTAGAGCAGAGATGAAGCTCTGAGCTCAGCTCTGCTTTAAAGAGAAACTGTAACCAAGAATTGAACTTCATCCCAATCAGTATCTGATACTCCCTTTCTCATGAGAAATCTCTTCCTTTTCTTAAATAGATCGGGGGGGGGGGGGTGTATGGGGGGGTCTGTGTGGCTGATATTGTGGTGAAACCCCTCCCACAGTGTGATGTCAGGACTGGAGGTTTTTTTTTTGTTTTTTTTTTACAACCTAAGCATTCCCCTGTCTGTAGTATTGCAATCACTAACGCATGTTTTAGTACACACTAACACACATGGTGTATGCTATAATGCAGACCCCGTCGCGTCAGATAGTGTGACTGGTGTTCTAATGCTGGGAATACACAGCTCGATTTAGAGCTATTTAGATGGCTCGATTGATGACCTCCGACATGTCCGATCTCCCGCCCGATCGTTTCCGCGCTCGATTCTGAACGGGAGACAATAGAAAAAGATGAGAGAAAAACGATCGGCGCGGAATCGAGCTGGAAATTTGAGCCGTGTATTCCCAGCATAAGAGTAGGGGGTGAATTAATAAACTTGCCTTAGTACTTGGAATGATGAGCCAATATAGGCAGCTTGAAAATGCACCAATCAATTTAAACCTGGGTGGGACTTGCATAGACTTGCATTTTATGCATATATTTGCATAAAATTACATTTGCATAGACTCAAAAAATTTCCATATCGGTGATTAATCCTAATCCGTACTTATTTGGTATGTGGGAGGGAACTGGAGTGCCTGTGAGAAACCCAAATAAACATGGAGAACCTACAAACTCCATGCTGATAATGTCTAGGCTGGGAATTTGCCCCCTGGACTGTAATGTTGCAAGGCAAGAGTGCTAGCATTACAAACAGAATGAGCATGTTTCTGTGTGTATGGCCACTATAGCAGGGCTGTGGAGTCTACACAATCATCATCCGACTCCCACTCCCCAGATTATGAAACCTCCGACTCCAGGTACCCAAAATTACTCCAACTCCTCGACTCCCGACTCCGTAGTCTAATACTTACCAGGGCTGTAGAATCTGTAATACAATTATCCAACTCCTCCGTTTATGAAACCACCGACTCCAGGTACCTAAAAATTGCTCCGACTCCCCAACCCCAGTATATATTTTTGTCACAGTTAATCTAGCTGTGCTGATAAACTTGCGCTCCCAGGTTGGCCTCTCCTTTTTGTTTTGATCTGAGCATTGCCATGAAGTGTTTCCAGAAATCTGTTTCCTCTACAGGTGAATAACTTTCCACACAAGTTCCAGTCAGCGGCCATTTAATAAACACCATAGTTTCCACTGAATCCTGTTAAGTTGGAAGCGGAACATGTTCTCTTTGTGAAACTGCCCCACAAATAACTTCTGTTATGGCAACTGACTTGTCGTGTACACCCCTAACTTTAAAAAGAAACCGTAACCAAGAATTGAACTTCATCCCAATCAGTAGCTGATGCCCCCTTTTACATGAGAAATCTTTACCTTTTCACAAACCGATCATCAGGCAGCTCTGTATGGCTGATATTGTGCTAAAACCCCTCCCACAGTGTGATGTCTGGACCATGGTTCTGACATCACACTGTGGGAGCCTTGTTGCATTGTGGGAAATAACAGCTGTTTACAGCGGTTTCCAACTGCCAAAAAGCAAGCAGCATCTCCTTCCAGTGATATCACCTACCAGTAGTAAAAAGGTCACCATGTAATAAATGTCAGAATATAAATCATGGAAACGACAGATTTTACAACGGGCAAACACTGACTAAATCATTGATACATAATTATTGTAAAAATGAAGCACTTTTTTCATTACATTGTTTTCACTGTAGCTCCTCTTTAACAACGAACTTGTCGCTGGTCGGGGATGGAGCGGCGGTCAATCAGCGGCTCATATCGCTGTGGAACTTTAGATATGCTGGAATCTATTGAAAATCTAGTGTGTGTGTGTGTGTGTGTGTGTAAATCTATTCCGATCAGAGAGAAATCATTCTCTTGGTTTGTGGCAGTCTACAAGTGTATGAGCACCTTGAGGCCGGTTTTGCATGCTTTTTGCATTGTGGTGCTATGCTCCTGCCGCATTCCACTGTAATGCAAAAAAATACAGTCTTATGACCCTACAGCAGAGTGCGCTACCGGGTCATATGCATAACACCGCCCCCGCTCAGTACTGGGCAGGAAGTGCGTCACTGGGATTCTGGTTGATCTGCGCATGCGTGCTGCACTACACTCCATTGTTTACACTATATGCGTTGCACATAGATCTTCCTTACCCCAAGCACCATGCGCTAAAGGACAGCTGAAGAGAGGTATATGGAGGCTGCCATGCTTATTTCTTTTTAAGCAATACCAGTTGCCTGGCAGCCCTGCTGACCCTCTCCCTCTAATAATTTCAGCCGTAGACCCTGAACAAGCATGTAGCAGATCAGGTATTTCTGACATTGTCATATCTGGCAGATTAGCTGCATGCTTGTTTCTGGTGTTATACAGACACTCCTGCAGCCAAACAGACCAGCAGGACAGCCAGGAAACTGGTATTGTTTAAACGGAAAGAAACATGGCAGCCTCCATAGTCTTCTCACTTCAGTTGTCCTTTAATCATGGTGCTTGCAGTAACTCGCTGCTGACCTTGTGTTGGCTTGGATACATCCAGCCCACCACAAGGGACCGCAATAAGGGCCTGAGCCCGCTGACGCAGTTGTGTCCACTACTGTCTGCTTTTCAGCATCTGTAACATTGATGTGTAACTGAAAAGCGGACAAACCTGCATCAGTGGGCTCAAGCTCTCAGTGTAAGTCTCCATAAACT
This sequence comes from Hyperolius riggenbachi, assembly GCF_040937935.1. Classification (NCBI taxonomy): domain Eukaryota; kingdom Metazoa; phylum Chordata; class Amphibia; order Anura; family Hyperoliidae; genus Hyperolius; species Hyperolius riggenbachi. The sequence continues at coordinate 324,568,214 of NC_090651.1, read as the reverse complement.
TTCATTGCTTCTTGCGGCTCCTTGCAGCAAAATAGTGTAACACAACACAGGTTTACCCTGCAAGTGTAAAAGTGTCTTTAGGTTTATACTGGTTGCTAGGAGAAGAGTATAAACTTTTCTATGATAGCATATTTTTTAAAAAAAATTTTTAAATGTAAGTATTTATATATCGCTGACATATTACGTAGCGCCGTACAGAGTTTGTCTTGTGTCACTAACTGTCTCTGGGAGGGGCTCACAATCTAATCCCCACCATAGTCCTATATCTCATATGCATCATAGTCTAGGGCCAATTTAGGGAGAAGCCAATTAACTTGTCTGTATATTTGTGGGATGTAGGAGGAAACCCGTACAGACACGGGGAGAACATACAGACACCTTGCAGATGTTAACCTGGCTGGGATTCGAACCGGGAGCCTTGTACTGCAAGGCGAGAGCGCTAAGCACTATGCCGCTGTGCTTTTATTTAGAACAAAACTCAAAACAAAATCAAACAATCACATTATCCAAGCAGTCATACTGATTAGAGTCCAAGCGTTTGTGTAGGTCACTAGCAAACACATGTCGCCTCTTGTTCTATGTGTGAATACAATTATAAATATAATAAAGGAATAATAAAGAAACTGTATTTCTTTAGCAGCTGAAGGCGACTTCCTGTTGAATGTTATTAGTACACAGGGCTCTCTCTATGTATTACATTGCAGTGTAATTCAGGCCCGTTCTGCGCTCGTGCTGTGCAGGTTATTCCACAAGCATTGCCCGCTATTCCCACCTGCCTCTTGTTTTAATAACAATATCAGCAATCGCTGTTCTTTCAAAAGGACTCCTAGTGGTATAATTGCTGTAAACTTTGAGCTCAGATTAAACATTCCACAAGGTAACTTTAGAGGTCGGGGCGATTGCCAGGCACACTGCCGCTGCACCAAAATAATACAAATCCATTTATACTTGTAGAATTCTCAAGTGTCTGCATTTAAAGCTCTGCATAAGAGGTATACTTGTAGCTAGCAGCTTGGGGGGGGGGGGGGGGGGGAGTTCATTGACCACTTTAGGTAAAATTGTGCCCAGGGAAAAAAAATAAATGTGGGAATGAGCAATTGCCAAGTTTAACCCTAAGGAAGCATCGGCCTTGATAGCATTCATTTAGATGAGCAGTTGTATGGTTTTTATATTTCAAAACCGTAGTATGAGGGTATTCTATTAAAGTGGACCTGAACTCTTGCACAGGACAAAAGGAAATCCTAGAGAAGTGTACCCTGTATGTATTTAGAGAGTTTAACCTGTCTAATTCCCCCTCATTGTGTCTAATCACTAGTTGTAATTTGATGCCTTCCCTGTGTCACATGACTACCTATGGCAGATAAGCCCATTAGAAAACACCGGCTGTAACAATATGTCTGCTTCCATGAATCAGGAAGTAGAAACTGTGCTGATTTATTTTAGGATTTGATCAGCTGCAACAAAGAAATGTTCTTTCTTTAAAGGTTATTATGCTGCTGTGTATCTTTTAGAGCAGAGAGGACGTTCTGACTTCAGGTCCGCTTTAAAGAGAACCCGAGGTGTGTTTAAAGAATGTTATCTGCATACAGAGGCTGGATCTGCCTGTACAGCCCAGCCTCTGTTGCTATCCCAAACCCCACTAAGGTCCCCCTGCACTCTGCAATCCCTCATAAATCACAGCCGTGCTGTGAGGCTGTGTTTACATCTGTAGTGCCAGTCTCAGCTGCTCCCCTGCCTCCTGCATAGCTCCGGTCCCTGCCCCCGTCCCTTCCCTCCAATCAACAGGGAGGGAAGGGATGCAGGCGGGGACTGGAGTTCTGCAGGAGGCGGGGAGAGCAGCAGACTGACACTATAGAGATAAACACAGCCAGCTCTGACAAGCTGTTTGTCAGCAGCGTGGCTGTGATTTATGGAGGGATTGCAGAGTGCAGGGGGACCTTAGGGGGGTTTGGGATAGCAACAGAGGCTGGGCTGTATAGGCAGATCCAGCCTCTGTATGCAGATAATATTCTTCAAACCCACCTCGGGTTCTCTTTAAGGAAACCTTTTTATTTTAGACACACAGGCCCATCTGCAATTCACTTTTTTTCTGGAGTTTTTTCCTAGGATATAATTTTTTCATCTTCTCTTTTAAACAACTTTTCAGCACTTTGCAGTTGAAAAAGTAATAAAAAGAAGGTGAAAAGTTACTCCAACTTTATTTTGAGTGTTTTTTCTTTCTTGCTGGTGGGTTAAAGGGCATTTTAGGTGTGAAAATATCACCTAGGAGAAAAGGTTAATTGCAAATGGGCCAAATGTTCTGATTTATTTCTCTACATAATCCCCTTCCTTTAGTACATCTTCTTTTCTATAAGGTTCTATAACTTATCTATAAGGTTTTCTATCCCTTGGTTGTAGTAGCATCACACTCTTCGCCTATGGGTAGGATGATTGGCTGGAATGCTTCATGTTAATACTGCTGAATAAACAGTTACCAGCATTCTGCAGTCACGTGACAAGCGTTGCAGAGAGTTCTAGAATAGTTATGGAACTATTGAACACTGTATCCTTAATGTAGTCCCTCTCAAGGTATCCATCTGAAAATGGCGCCTGTGAATAATGGCGCACAGTGTTGCCGCTAATCCGTTTGCCGCTTATCGCTATTTAACGTTAAAGCCTTATTGTTATTTAGCGTTAAAGCCTTATTGTTATTTAGCGTTAACACACAGAACCCTCTCTGTACCTATCCCTAACCCTTAAACCCCCCGGTGGTGCCTAACCCTAACCACCCCCCTGGTGGTGCCTAACCCTAATCACCACCTGGCGGTGCCTAACCCTAACCACCCCCTGGTGGTGCCTAACCCTAAGACCCCCCTGATGGTGCCTAACCCTAATCACCCCCTGGTGGTGCCTAACCCTAACCTTGACAGTGTTACATTAAATCCATTCATCGTTTTGCAGTTAAATAACTTCTGCAGTTTGGCTTATGTAGGGCGCTATTGATAAATAACGTTAGTGTGTGCCACTATTGATAAATAACGTTAGTGTGTGCCACTATTGATAAATAAAGTTAGTGTGTGCCACTATTGATAAATAACGTTACTGTGTGCCGTTTTTCTTCTTTTTTTCCCTGTGCGCCATTATTATGCAGTACTAACGATAAATAGCGATAAGCGTATCTTTTTAATGCGGCGCCATTTCTATGCATAGGCACTGTGCGCCATTATTCACTGATCCACAAGCTGCCATCTATCCCAGCATAAACATGGGCATCTCTGCTCACCCAGTTCAAGTGTGAACATTCTTGGATATCCCTCCGCCAGGTAGACGTTACAGCAGTCATGTTATTGCTGTAAATACAACAGCGTTCTGAAATCTGTGGATAGTGTAATGTTTTGCCACATGAGTGCAGTTGTTCTAGTCTCCCATAGCTAAACACACAGCTAGCAAAAAGGTAGCGATGAAAAGGTTATATAGCTGTAATACCGTAAATAGAAATGACATGAATTACTCACGCTTGGCATTCTTCAGCTAGTGGCCTCTAGTTCACTTTATTTTTATTTTTACTTTTTTTTTTTTTATATTGATGAAATTCAGCATTTGTATCCTCATGGAAGCGTGGTAGAACCATCTTCTCAGAATTACATTTTCTGTGTGATTTTTCTGTTCTTTAATTCTGGATCACCCTGTTTTGCTCTATATCCATGTTGCTTTTCATGTTGGCTTTTCTTGACTAAATTTGCCAAATAAAAGCCAGATATTTTGGCTGTACTGTCAGAGGGATCCGCATACAGGCTTCAATCAAGAACGACTGTACGTGTATTGATCGAACAATAAACTTTAGACATCTGACCGTACACCGACTATCGTTTCGGGGCTAATACGGTCCCCTTTCTCAAGGCAAGGGCACCGCATTGGCCCCGAAATGATCGTCGGTGTATGGTCAGATGTCTGTACGTGTATTGATCGAACAATAGACATGAATTGTTCCTGATTGAAGCCTGTGTGTGGATCTCTCCTTTAACTGTATGGACTGTTGCTGCCTTGGGGATCCTGCACCAGCAGCCGTTGCACATAGGTGTGCGATCCTTATCGTTTAGATATTTTGGCTGGTCACCAAGGTTGATTGCACAGTCCTGCTTTGCGATCAAATGGCCATTGTAATGTTTTGATGAATTTGTCTGTGTATAAATTGCCTAGATGCTAAAGTTTTTGGCATATCATCAGTTTTGATCATAAGCTGCACTGTGTGGTTGAGTGGCTCTGTTGTCTTTTTAAAGTTTGCAGTGTGTTTGGGAAGTCTTCCCAAGTCTGGGAGTTTTGTGTGTGGTCCATGAATGCATGCCTTAAATTTTATATTAAATATATATTTTTGTGCACCTCAACGATGTTCTCGTGCATGTGTTGTGTCCACCCCCACATTTTTTTTCATGTGCATGTAGAAACCGCCATCAGCATTTTAGACGTTCCTACAACGTTGCATGTTTCCATCGCTGACTTGTTCCACCTTGGTTTGTGCATGTTTTAGAGTTTTAGAACTGTCTGTTTTTGATACTATGAATCACTGATGTTGGGCTGGGTGGGGGCAGATGATTTGTTTTGTACTCAGGCAGGCTACAGTATTGCTATCTTTCTCTCATACCTAGAACATGCTGTCGAGACCCAGACTAACACAGGAGCCATCATCGGGGGGGTTATCGGGGTGATTCTGGTCCTTCTTCTACTGGCTGCCATCGTCTTCATCGTCATCAAGAGGAAAGGACTACACAGCAAGCAGGACAGGGGTACTTATAACCCGAAGACTCGTGTGTTCGGCACAGGAAAGCCGCCTCAGGAGTTTACGTACCAAGATGATGGTGAGTTGGACAAGCCTCTTAAAGGCCCTGTCCCTATGAGAGACAGTGGCCTGAGCCCCTCCTTGGGCGAGGACGACGATGAGGAGGAAGATGAGAGGATGAAGTACAAAGTTCTGGAAGATGATGAAGAGGAGGAACGATTTAACGAGGTGGGGCCCATGTTGCAGCTTAGACCTCACCCACAGATTGACTCTTATCTGGATGATGACATGGAGTCCCAGACTGATGGCTCTATCATCTCCAGGACTGCTGTCTATGTGTGACACTCCGCTTAGAGTTCTCCTATTTGTAGCCTCTACAAGCACCTGGACTTCAGAGTGTTTCTTATCCGTCCCAGTTGTATGGACCGTAGAGTGTATCTCTACCCACCCTTTTTTTTTCCCCCCACCACGCATCATGACTCTTATCTAACCTCATTGACATCATGAGCCATTCAGACTGCAATGTACATATAATTACTCCCCCTTATAGAACTGTACTTTTTCAATCAGGTATGTGCAACCCAACTTTTATAAGGAGGGACCTTATTGTCTACAGAATAACCTGTATCTGTTTACTGTCCATCCAGGAGGCCCCTTTTTGCAAACACAACCAGGGATTGTGGTGAGAATTTCCCGCCATTCCCCTCGACTGTCCACCAAAGATGCAGTGTTTTACTCTTCCTTCCTAAGGAAATTTATGGACTCTTACATAAGAGTATGGACTGTTCTCTGTATTGACTTTGCCTGTATCACTGTGCATCTTGGTGACCCTCGTTATGTCGGGGGGGGGGGGGGGGGGGGGGCTGGATGTGGAGCAGGTGCGGGGAGAGCCACGCGGATTTCCAGAACTTCCATTTGCTGTGCCAGGAGCCAGAAGATGCCATTTGCAGTTTTTACAATGGGTAATGATTGGGGTTTGCACTAATAGAAGTAAGAGGGACTGATGAAAGGGTCAACGTGAAGGAATTTTGACCTTAAGACAATAGAGAGGGAGGGATGGGGGGGTGTTTTTTCTTTTGATGTTCTGCTTTTTATTTTTTATTTTGTATTTCTGTAAAAAAAAAATAAGAAAAGAAATTTTAATAAATACAGAGAAATATGTCCTGTTTTATCAGACAACCTGTGTGCAGATTTCTTTTTTTTTAACTTCTGGACTTCTGATGTGGGTCAGATTGAACATTTTGTTGCCTCGAGATTTTATGAATGGAAAATTTCGAGTTAATGAGAATCTGTTAAAAATTCATGTTTGTAAATATCAATCTCCATCTTAAAACTGCTTTAATAGTGAAGTTTTACACTATTCAAATAAGTCCAAAGAATCGCACAGCGCGTTCACCTGTTTTGGAGGTGTTGGACCAAGTAGCTGAAGTAGTCTTAAGTAGCAAAGGGAGGTCCACATACCAGACTCTTAAAGGACTTACGAGGCCAAATGCGTTAAATAAGTGAAGTACCTGCAAGATGTCTAAATGCACGGAGGACGCCGCCCGCGCCCTCCGTGCACTTCCGCCGGGTCCCCCTCCTGAAAGCGCCCCCCGTGCCGCTGGCAACCCCACGGGCTGGGTCGGGCTCTCCTGCCGCTCCCAAGATGGCCGCCGGAGCTGGCCGCGGCTGCGCAGTCCGCATTGCCACGAGTGCGGCTGCGCAGCTCTAGGGCCAACCCCTCCGAACCACGCACTGTAGCGTGGATCGGAGGGGTTGGCCCTAGAGCTGCGCAGCCGCACTTGCGGCAATGCAGACTGCGCAGCCGCGGCCAGCTCCGGCGGCCATCTTGGGAGCGGCAGGAGAGCCCGACCTGGCCCGTGGGGTCGCCAGCGGCACGGGGGCGCTTTCAGGAGGGGGACCCGGCGGAAGTGCACGGAGGGCGCGGACGGCGTCCTCCGTGCATTTAGACATCTTGCAGGTACTTAACTTATTTAACGCATTTGGCCTCGTAAGTCCTTTAAGGAACTTGCATTTATTGTTCCATCACAATACACATCCGACCGTATTGCCAACGATTGTTTCAGGACCACGCAGTGTCCCCTTGTACCTTATCTGTAGTGTGCCTTGACAATGGGGACACTGTATGGTCCTGAAATGATCATTGGCAATACGATCAGATGTGTATGGTGATGGAACAATAAATGCCTTTGCCTCCCTTTGACTAGCATAAGCCAAAGTAGCAAACCTGCTTCATTATGAGCCAAGGTGCCTGTCCCCCATTGATCACTATCTGATTGGTTTATGATCGATTGCTTTCACATCTAGCATATTGATTTTCAATACATTCCAGCTGGAAATCTATTGCAAAATTGATTGAACCACAGTGTAACTGTTCAATGCAGTGCAACGCTATGGCCTATCAATTAGTTGACTACCATACCTTCCTCACTCTGATTAACAGCAATTTTGCATCCTATTTGAGCGATACTTTTGATAGATTTTTTTTTTAAATGTTAAAATCAATATAAAGTACCGTAGATTGATCTGACATTTTGGGGTAATTAATTCCTGGCATATTCAATCAGAGATATATGCATGTGTGGGTAGCTTTAATCCTCAAAGGGGAAGGGGACGGGGGGGCTCTCTGTGTTTTTGTTTGCTTCAGTTTTATCAGTGCAGAGTGGTTCTAATGCTAGGTACACATGATACAATTTTCTGGCAGATTCACCTGCCAGATCTATTTTCTCCAACATGTCCGATCTGAATTTCGATCGATTTTCTGATCTATTTCTGTTCCCTTGTATGGACATCGATCGGAAAACCAATTGAAATTCAGATCGGACATATTGGAAAAATTCGATCTGGCAGGAAAATCTGCCAGAAAATTGGATCGTGCGTACCTAGCATTAAAAGATTATGACCCAAAGCAAAGCTACTAAGGTAAGTACAAGGTACCCCTCTGCATTGTCTATTTTTTGACTAAAGTTAAACTTTCAAACCTCCCTTCACCTTACCATTCTCTCTTCTCCCTGTCCCATTCACTCCCCTTAACAGGCGGAGAAGAGGAGGTACTGGAAGGGGATAGGAGGGAACATTGCAGCTTCTTCCTGTCTGACACTTTGACTTTAGCCAAAAGTCATTTTTCAAGGAAGGATTATGGGTTCTGGGGATACGAGGAGAGGCTCGGACAATGCACAGAGGTATGGGGATCAGCATGAATACCTCTGAGCATACTATAGGTAGCTTAGCCTCAGTTTAGGGAACCTAAACTGAGAGGGATATGGATGTTTCTTTTTAAAGAGTAACTGTTAGCCCCCAAATTGAAATTTAAATCTGTATTGCAATGTTTTATTTAGTATTTCAGTGAACCAAAAAGCCAATGCAGAACTTTAAATTAAATTTAATTTTTTACAATGTAACCTTTTTCCCCGCTCCAGACGCAAAGCCGCATATCTGATACTGCTTAGCATGCAGAGCATGCCTATGTCTGCCCGACCCCCCCCCTCTCCCCACCAGGACCAGGTGCCAATATATTCTCCCCACCAAACAGCTGACCGCTCTGACACGGAGAGAGAGCGTCAGCACTTCCAGCGCCGTCACCGCAGAGCAGCCGCCGCCGTGCATCTCTCACATGTGATTCTCTCACATGTGACTCGGCGGCGGCTGCTCTGCGGTGACGGCGCTGGAAGTGCTGCCGCTCTCTCTCCGTGTCAGAGAGAGGGAGGCACTTGAAAATGTTTGCTTTAATTGACCAGTTATGAGCTTGGGCTAGGTGTGGACAACCCATGTAAGATCTACATTTTTGAAAGAGGACCATGCTAAAGCACCTCTTCTGTTAAAACGTTTGTTCCCTCACTACCACACTCTACTGCCAGTAGTGTATTAGGTTAACCACCCTGGCGTTCTGATTAAATCGCCAGGGTGGCTGCGGGAGGGTTTTTTTTAAATTAAAAAAAAACTATTTCATGCAACTGAAAGTTGGCTGCATGAAAGCCCACTAGAGGGCGCTCCGGAGGCGATCTTCCGATCGCCTCCGGCGGCAAGGAATAACACGGAAGGCCGCAATGAGCGGCCCTCCGTGTTTCGCTTCCCTCGTCGCCATGGCGACGAGCGGAGTGACGTCATGGACGTCAGCCGACGTCCTGACGTCAGCCGCCTCCGATCCAGCCCTTAGCGCTGGCCGGAACTGTTTGTTCCGGCTACGCTGGGCTCGGGCGGCTGGGGGGACCCTCTTTCGCCGCTGCACGCGGCGGATCGCCGCGCTGCAGCGGCGATCAGGCAGCACACGCGGCTGGCAAAGTGCCGGCTGCGTGTGCTGCTTTTTATTTGGTGGAAATCGGCCCAGCAGGGCCTGAGCGGCAGCCTCTGGCGGTGTTGGACGAGCTGAGCTCGTCCAGACCGCTCAGCAGGTTAAGAATCATTAGTAAAATAACATTTCTGGAAACCTGAAACTTCAGATCAGTGTGGTCACAAGACCTAGGTTGACCCATGACAAGACAAGCTTCCTCTAAAGCACAGGTGTCAAACTCCAGTCCTCGAGGCCCATATCCATGCCAGTGTTTAGGATGGACTAAGAAATGTGTTCTACTTGATGAATCACACCTTTCCTGATTCAGTTCCATCAGTTAACTTGAGCTGTGCCAAAAATGTGTGAGACGTTTGGACCTCGAGGGCTAGAATGTGAAATCTCCGCTATTAAGCCTGGTAAACGGCTTTAATTTTGATTGGCCAATCACTGACCAATTTTATCACCTCTACAGTGGGATGCGAAAGTTTGGGCAACCTTGTTAATAATCATGATTTTCCTGTATAAAGTGTTGGTTGTTAAGATAAAAAATCAGTTAAATATCATATAGGAGACACACAGTGATATTTGAGAAGTGAAATGAAGTTTATTGGATTTACAGAAAGTGCGCAATAATTGTTTAAACAAAATTAGGCAGGTGCATACATTTGGGCACCACAAAAAAGAAATTAAATCAATATTTAGTAGATCCTCTTTTTGCAGAAATTACAGCCTCTAAATGCTTCCTGTAGGTTCCAATGAGTCTGGATTCTGGTTGAAGGTATTTTGGACTATTTCTCTTTACAAAACCTCTCTAGTCCATTCAGGTTTGATGGCCTCTGAGCATGGACAGTTCTCTAACTCACACCACAGATTTTCAATTATATTCAGGTCTGGGGACTGAGATGGCCATTCCAGAACATTGTACTTGTTCCTCTGCATGAACGCCTTAGTGGATTTTGAGCAGTGTTTAGGGTGGTTGTCTTGTTGAAAGATCCAGCCCCGGCGCAGCTTCAGCTTTGTCACTGATTCCTGGACATTGGTCTCCAGAATCTGCTGATACTGAATGGAATCCATGCGTCCCTCAACTTTAACAAGATTCCCAGTCCCTGCACTGGCCACTCAGACCCCCAGCATGATGGAACCACCACCATATTTTACTGTAGGTGGCAGGTGTTTTTCTTGGAATGCTGTATTATTTTTCCTCCTTGCATAACGCCCCTTGTTATGCCCAAATAACTCCATTTTAGTTTCATCAGTCCACAGCACCTTATTCCAAAATGAAGCTGACCTGTCCATATGTGCTTAAGCGGCTCTGTTTGTGCTGTGGGTGGAAAAAAGGCTCCTAGTATTTAAAATCTTGCACCGCATACTACATGCAGGTGTTAAAATTGGTCAGTTATTGCAGAGGTCCCCAACCTGGGGTCCGCGGCCCACAGGTGGTCCACAGGACATTTCATGGGGGGCCGCAGCTTCAGCCTCACTTCTAAGCCTCACTGACGTCACTGACCATGTTTACACCGCGCTGGGACAGCCGCAGCAGCGGTCGCACGCATCATCGCTCTCCAGCCCCGCCCCTTAATCTGTGCGGCCAATCACCCCCTTCCTCATGCGGCAGCGACGATATGAATATCAGAGGCTCAGTCCCGCCTCCTGCATCAGTGGGGCCATGCTGTGTATCTCGGAGGCCTTATGCCACGCCCCCTTCGTCAAGCGCATATATCGGAGGTGCCAGTGACCCGCCGTCCAATCATCATTCCCCCTCCTAAAAGTGCCAACCTCCAGTGCCGCCCCCTCTATTATACTAGCCAATGAATGGCTACATTTATTGCATCACTGCGACGACTGTTGTGTCGCAGTGTAGTCAGAGCAGCGTCTGGGCGCCATTAGAGAGAGGAGGGTGGGCTCAAAAAGGTTGGGGACCCCTGAGTTATTGGACAGTTATAATTGAAAGTTTGTACCAGGCGTTACAGTTCCCAGAAGCCTGCACCTGGGGATACATTTTGCCCTCCCTTCCTACTGTCTCCACCAACCCCCTTCACCCCAACGCGAAGTGAGTAGTGACAAAACTTCTCTTCTTACCCAAAGACAAGAGGTGAGCATTTTCATACATATATAGTTATCCTAACCTCTTTAGGACTGTCCGCTCTGGTCCCCTTAAGGACCAGAGCCCCACCCCCCTAATGGTCCCACCCTTTACTATATAATCCCTGGTTATCTAGTGGTGCCCCTTTCCCTAAACATTTCCCTGGTGGTCTAGTGGTGGCCTCTTCCTCCCCCCCCCCCCCCTCCTGCAGAGACTGACAGCAGGAAGAGAGGCTGGGTAAGTATTACTCGCCTTCCTCACAGCAGTCAGTCCCGTACAGACACATGTTCAGGGTCCTGGCTTCATGACCTCATACTCTTACTTCTACTTCAGGCAATACAGGGCTGGATGCCTAAGGGGACGGTCAGGATTAATGCCAGGAATTAAGCTGTCAATGGACAGCTTAATCGCCAGTCTCGTGTGTGTGTGTGTGGTGTGTGGTGTGTGTGTGTGTGTGCGCAATTGGCGGGAACGCGTGGACCGCCTAGTGCAAAATCTACTTTGACTGAGGCCTACAGCTACAAGCATGACGTAGATTTCTATGCCTGTTTGCAAAGGGTTAAAGTATTGGAAGGTGTGGGGAGACAATTTTTTTTTTTTTCCTTCTTTCAACTGAAAAAGAAATGTAAATAGCTGAGCAATCAGCAATCCCAGGCAGCTACAATTTTATTGTTACAGCAATTTCAGACTGGCATTTTCAGTTGATTACAAGCACGTGTTCATGACTGGTTCCCTTTCCAATCCTCTTCCATATTCGTGCCTGTTTGATAAAATTTGCAGCACAGCACACTTTAAATGTCTTCGCTTCTATTTTATTCCACCTGATTTTACTTGCTTATTACCATGGTGAAGGGTTATTCTAGAACAAACCATAAAGGTGTAGGGAGTGATATACTTTCTCCAGCTATGCCAATAGATCTATCCCAGGAAAAAAAACCCACATATATACAGTGGGATGGGAAAGTTTGGGCAATCTTGTTAATAGTCATGATTTTTCTTTATAAATCGTTGGTTGTTACGATAAAAAAATGTATCATATCGGAGACACACACAGTGATATTTGAGAGGTGAAATTAAGTTTATTGGATTTACAGAAAGTGTGCAATAAGTGTTTAAACAAAATTAGACAGGTGCATACATTTGGGCTATACAAAAAAGAAATGAAATCAATATTTAGTAGATGGTCTTTTTGCAGAAATTACAGCCTCTAAACTCTTCCTGTGGGTTCCAATGAGAGTCTGGATTCTGGTTGAAGGTATTTTGGACCATTCCTCTTCACAAAACATCTCTAGTTCGTTTAGGTTTGATGGCTTCAGAGCATGGACAGCTCTCTTTAATCACATCACAGATTTTCAATTATATTCAGGTCTGTGGACTGAGATGGCCATTTCAGATCATGGTACTTGTTCCTCTGCATGAATGTCTTAGTGAATTTTGAGCAGTGTTTAGGGTCGTTGTCTTGTTGAAAGATCCAGCCCCGGCTCAGCTTCAACTTTGTCACTGATTCCTGGACATTGGTCCCCAGAATCTGCTGATACTGAGTGGAATCCATGCGTACCTCAGCTTTGACAAGCTTCCCAGACCCTACACTGACCACACAGCCCCACAGCATGATGGAACCACCTCAATATTTTACTGTAGGTAGCAGGTGTTTTTCTTGGAATGCTGCGTTCTTTTTTTCTTAATACACAATGCCCCTTGTTATGCCCAAATAACTAAATTTTAGTTTCATCAGACCACAGCACCTTATTTCAAAATGAAGCTGACTTGTACAAATCCGCTTTAGCTTACCTCAAGCGGCTTTGTTTGTGCTGTGGGTGGAGAAAAGGCTTCCTCTGCATCATTCTCGCATACAGCATCTCCTTGTGTAAAGGGCGCTGAATGGTTAAACGATGCACAGTAACTCCATCTGCAGCAAGATGATGTTGTAGGTCTTTGGTTCTGGTCTGTGGGTTGACTCTGACTGTTCTGACCATTCGTCGCTTCTGTCTATCCAAGATATTTCTTGGTCTGCTGCTTCGAGTCTTAACTTTGAACTGAGCCTGTGGTCTTCCATTTCCTCAATCTGTTCCTAACTGTGGAAACAGACAGCTGAAATCTCTGAGACCGCTTTCTGTATCCTTCCCCTAAACCATGATGGTGAACAATCTTTGTCTTCAGGTCATTTGAGAGTTGTTTTGAGACCCCCATCTCTTCAGAGAAAATTAAGAGGCGGGAAACTTACAATTGACCCCCTTAAATACTCTTTCTTATAATTGGATTCACCTGTGTATGTAGGTCAGGGGTCACTAAGCTTACCAAGCCAATTTGAGTTCCAATAATTAGTTCTAAAGGTTTTGGAATCAATAAAATGACAGCAGTGCCCAAATTTATGCACCTGCCTATTTTTATTTAAACACTTATTGCACACTTTCTGTAAATCCAATAAACTTAATTTCACTTCTCAAATATCACAGTGTGTGTCTCCTATATGATATATTTAACTGACATTTTTTTTATCATATCAACCAACGATTTATACAGGAAAATCATGATGAATAACAAGGTTGCCCAAACTTTTGCATCCCACTGTAAGTAGTTATCTACATGTTCTACTTGAATAACAGATTTATTGTACTGTCCACCTTTTTGATTTCAGTGAATTCTATATAGTAAAAGAGAATTCTGTTTCAGGCATTTGCCATCTTGATTCCCTCTGACTGAAGCCAATCCTGATGCCCTTTACTCCCTACTTTTATTTTCCTCCTAGAAACTGCACTGTCATAGCTAACTTGCTTTGTAAACACGTATGAGCACTGCATAGATCAAATTTCAGCAGCTCAGCCAATCAGTGAGGAGCAGGAATGCGGGAGGGTAGATGACAAGCTTCTTTCTCAAAGGCAATGTAACAAATAGAGCCAGGCTGACTGAGATGAGATTTATTATAGCAGAAACATTTCTGAATAGAATGGAGTGCTTGCAATGCAGAGTGAGGCTGCATAATATTGATTTTGTGGCTGACAATCCCTCTTTAACCACTCTGCGACAGCCTATCGCAGGATGGTGGCCAGAGAGTGGCTTCCTTGTACCTAAGTCACTCACCGGTGTGCCATCTCGCGATGCGTGGTATTTGACGAGAGCTTGCGCGAGTGCTCGTAAACCAGGGGTCTCAAGCTTGCGGCCCGCGGGCCATTTGCGGCCCTCGATACAATATTTTGTGGCCCTCGCCGGCAAAAGCTTACTTATAGTTCGCTTCAGTGCTCCCAAGTAATCCGCCACATCCCCGCAACTAAACGAGGGCTGCAGAGCCCCCAAATCGCCCGGGGGCAATCCGCCGGCATTTCCTGGAAGGGGCAGAGCTTTCAGCTTCAGCTCTGCCCCTCCTGACGTCAATCGCGGCGCATCGCCGCCTCTGCCCGCCCCTCTCTGTGAATGAAGAGTGAGAGGGGCGGGCAGAGGCGGCGATGCGCCGCGATTGACGTCAGGAGGAGCAGGGGGGGGGGGGGGCAATTGGCCGGCATTTCCTGGAAGTGGCAGCCCTTCCAGGAAATGCCAGCCAATTGCCCCCCCCCCCCCCCGGGCGATTTGGGGGCTCTGCAGCCCTCGTTGTGCGGCGGATTACTTGTAATGGGAGCACTGAAGTGAACTATAAGGTAAAAAAGGCAAAATAGTTCGCTTCAGTGTGAATTTGATTTTGAAATAAAAATCAATGCGGGGGGGGGGGGGACCGCTGATTGATTGATTTCCTTATGTGGCCCAGCCTCATCCTGACTTTGCCTCCTGCGGCCCCCAGGTAAATTGAGTTTGAGACCCCTGTGTAAACAAACCAAGCGGGGCTCTGTGATCAACCTGCCAACTGTGATCGCAGCTGGCAGACAGTTAAAAAAACAAAAACAAAAAAAAAACACGAAACTGCATTTTGATTTCTACAGTGCTGCGATCTACAGCTACACAGCTGGCATGCAATCTAATCCCTCTCATAGGCTGATGCCAATGAGAGGTGATTGATGTGGTGGGATCTCTGGGGAAGGGAGGGAAGGGGAAAGGGTAAAAAATACAAAAAATGTAGGTTATTTAAAAAAACAAAAAATCTTTTAAATGAAGAAAAAAAAATTGCAGCAGCAAGCAGGTCCCACCAACAGAAAGCTCTGTTGGTGGGAAGAAAAGGAGGTAATAATAATTTGTGTGCTGTTGTATGGCCGAGCAATGAACGGTTAAAGCTGCAGAGCACTGAATTGTAAAAAATGGCCTGGTCACTAGGTGAGTGTAAGCCCGTGGTCCTCAAGAGGTTAATTCTCGTATTTGATTGTGTAACTGTGTCCCTGGTGAACTAACTGGCACTAACCACCTTTGTGATGCTGGAGGCTTGCAGGATGGAAGAACAACCAGAAGTGGACTCTTTGCATTATGCAAGGGTCCCTCTGTGAGCCCTACGGCTTCTCTCCACACTTCAGCTACCAAGGGAAAGTACTCAGGGAAAATAAAGAAATCTAACGTGTTCCCTGGAAGGGACAGGCCTCTAGACGCACTAAAATGTAACTTTTGTTACTTTGAAATAAAAGGAGCAGCAAGTAGTGTACACATAGTGAACAGAGCTGTATAAACTTTTTAGTAACTCAGTGGGCAGGGGGCTATGATTGACACTGTTATCACTGTATATATGTAATTTTACCCCTGACAAAGCCAACAAGGGCGAAACATGTCAAAGAATTTGTGTGTGACAGAGTGTATGTAAGCATTTCACTTTACAGTCTGCTATATGTGAGCGATGGGTAGAGGATTAGTGCTAGTAGGGTGGATTCCCACCAAGTCAGTAGAATGACACTCGGAGACTTCTCATACAGATACTCATTATATTTACCAGTGCATATCTGTGCTGGACTATTTACTATTCTTCCCTAACTGTGTATTTACACAACTCACGATTTACATTGTGTTACTATAGACACAGTTTATACAGCACTGTTAGTTATGTGTATACTACTTGCTGCTCCTTTATTTTAAAAGTAACAAAGATTATATTTCAGTGCTCCTTAGGGGCCCTGTCCCTTCCAGAAAGCACGTTCTATTTCTCCCCGCACTAGTATAGTAGGACTTAGAGGAACTGTAATAAAGAGAACTTGATGAATAAAATAGCTTTTTTTTTGTTTTTGTTTTTTTTTTGTACGATTTGACTCTGCCAAGAGAAAAATGCAATAGAAATGTTTTGTCTTGTCGTCCTCACCCAGATTTACAGTCTAAAACTTATCACAGATGGCGACATCTTTACTGCTGGCAACCTATATTGCTGAAGAATTGATTGGGTGTTGTGTGTCCCAAGGAAAACACCTGGGCCCATATGCAATTCACTTTTTCTCCTGAGTTTTCTCCCAAGTGATATTTTCACAACTCATCATAAAATGCATTTGAAGCCACCAGCAAGCAAGATAATACTCAAAATAAATTTGATGGTACCTTTACACCAATTTTGAGTACTTTGTCAATTGTAAAATGCTGAAGTTACTTTAAAGAGGTGAAAATTATCTACTAGGAGAAAATTTAGGTGAAAAAGTGAATTGCATATGGGCCCTGGTCTCCAAGAGTGCACTGGAAGAGGAAGGGCGCATAGCTAATCTGCCTAGGCTGTGACATCACTGGGAGGGCGGGGCTACATACTAATATACAGCATTATATATAGATGTAGGAAGTGTTTTTGATGCTGAAACTTGGAAACTTGATGTAAAAGTGGGAATTCTGAATAATGTATCAGAATCAGAATTTATTATCGCCAAGTACAACGGTGGATTGTACCCGGAATTGGTTTTGGCGCATACAGGGTCGTTGGTGAAGAAACAAAAAAATAAGAGATACATACAGTTAAGCATGGCACATACATAGACATGGGACAAGCATACATAGAACAACATTACAGCTTGTGCATACAGTTAAGCAGAGTGCAGCATCACATACAGTTAAGCATGGTACATACATATAGACAATAAAAGCAAAAATAAAAGCAAACAGAGCATTACAGCATACGTACGGTTAACTTAATACAAACATAGCAAGGCAAACACTGATAGCAGGAACAGAAAAGAGTGGGACTGGAGGAGCAGCCTGAGAGCTGATATGAGCGCTGCCATTTTCGGCACTGGACGCTACACAGCGACACGCTCCCAACAAGACAGGTGCTACCGATTGTCCACGAAAGTAGAGAGAAGAAACTGAGGAAGCTGAGGGGCATCATGATGGAGGCGGACAGCAGAGTTCACTCGGACCAGGTTGCCCGAGGAGATTTCAAGTCCGCACAGTATACAGAGCCAGAAGCCACATTAAGGCCGGCTTCACACCAGAAACTGTCAGTTTTGATGCGGTACAATCACATCGCACCGCAGCGTGAAGAAACAGCATTTGGAGATTACCGCAGTGATCTCACTTCTGGCTGCAGGACAAGCAGGAAGTGAGGCTCTCTAGCGCTCACTTCCTGTGGCGGGAATCAGGGCCGGATTTCTGGGAATGCCAGAAAGGCCACGGCCTAGGGCGATAAAATTAGATAAGATGAGAAGGGCGGCATGATTGGAGAGAGAAGAGGTCATATGTCAAAGTAAATCATCTCTTCTGGTCCCGCAGCGCAGCCAGCCAGCACCCTGCTCTGCACTAATAGCTGAATTCCAGAGTTCCCCAATCCCTGCATCTCTCTCTCACTTCCTGATGTGTTAAAACAATCAGAATCAATCATAACTGTCACTGATAATCCATTCCTCTATATGAAGGACATACAGATCGATATGAGAAATACCAGAGATTTACATTACAAAGCAGAGCGAACTAAGTTCCGCTGAGTTTTAATGTAGGCATTCACAAACATCAGTGAGCTCTGCTAGTTTCTTTTACATCTTTGACACTGACCCCGGCAGTTGTTAATTAATTTATCTAATCCTAATTTATGACTGTTTTTCTTAGCTAACAGTGGTCTCTTCTCTTAGTTAACTGTTTCCTGACTCATTTTCTATCTTCCTACCATCTATAACAGCAGGAATAAAAATGCTGTTTTCTTCCCTTTCATTGCTAAACTGTCATTTTAAAGGACACCTGAGCAGTGCTGCTCATCCAATATTCTGGTATCCGAACTACCCAGACAATCCGAATTTTTTCCACTATCCGAACTTTGAATAGCAGTTCGGATATTTTTTAAAATCCGAATCGCACTATCCGATCAAACTCTGATTTCCCATCTGAAAGAGAGAGAGATTTCTTTTTTTTTTTGAGGGGGGATTTTAGGTCCCCATATCATTAAAAAAACATGATGCTACATGCCTGATTTACTCTAAAAAACGTTTTAAAGGCAATTTAAAACCCACTTCCGGTTTTCTACCCGGATATCCAAATCCGGACGGATGTCTGGGATACTGGGTTCGGATATCCAATTCGGATTCGGGTTCCAAAATTTCAAACTCTGATATCCGATTCGGATCGGATATCTAGGTATCCGGATCCAAATTCAATCCGGATTTTGAAAAGGGGTATCCGAGCAGCACTGCACCTGAACTGTTACTACCTCTATGCTAGTAGAAGAAAAGTTTGGTATTCTTCTACTTTCCTGTAGCAGTAGAGCATTGTACCATCTTAGCCATCAGTGAAAGTAGAGAGTTTTGAATCAGGATGATACCATTTATTGGCTTAAAAGAAAGAGTAATCTTTCTGCTAATAAGCCTTCTTCAGACTTTGTTCCTGTATACTGTCAATATGTTAGAGCACACCACCATATGTACATTCAGCATTCAAAAGAGGTACGTAGATGTTTCAGCAAATATAAATAAATGTCATTCAGATGCTTTAAAGTGGAGATGAACTCTTGCACAGGACAGAAGGAAAACAGAGAAATGCACCTTGTATGTATTTAGAGAGCCTGTCTAATTCCCCCTCCTGTGTCACAAGTTGTAATTTGATCTCTACACTGTATCACCTGACTGCCACAACATCTAAGCTCATTTGAAAGCACAGGATGTTAAAAATATGTCTGCTTCCATAAAAGCAGGAAGTAGAGACTGCAGATTTATTGCAGGATTTGATCAGCTGTAACAAAGAAATGTTTTTATTTAAAGGTTATGTTGTTGCGTATCTTTTAGAGCAGAGAGGAAGTTCTGAGTTCAGGTCCACTCTAATTACAACCGAACACCCAAAGTGGGTCTTGAAAGGATGTTTGCTACTTACCTGTTCTCTGCTTTGGATGGGGTTCTCTCCATTGCACTGCCCTGCCACCTGTTTGTGGCTCTGACTGCAGCCAGTCGCACAGAGGACAAAGAAGCAGCGCATGCTCTGGCCACTCGTGCTCCCTGTCTCCTGTGTGTGGCTCTGACTGCAGCCAGTCGCACAGAGGACAAAGAAGCAGCGCATGCTCTGGCCACTCACGCTCCCTGTCACCTGTTTGTGGCTCTGACTGCAGCCAGTCGCACAGAGGACAAAGAAGCAACGCATGCTCTGGCCACTCGCGCTCCCTGTAATTTCTCGCTCCTGCCCATGGCCGGTACAGTTTTATGCATTCTTGACAAGTACCGGTCATACATCAGCGTCATTTCTCAACTAGGCATGCCCAGAACACTATCGGCTGCTGTGCACATTCGGGCAGGAGCGCAAATTACAGGAATTATTCGTTGAATGGGGGCAGAGCAGCACAATTGAAATGAGCCCATTCAAACCAGTGATCGCTAGTCAGAGTGTTGGCCAAAATATTTTTTTTTGGGGGGGGGGGCACTTGGTGACAGTAGGCATAGGGCACTGGAAAGTACAAATCCGGCCCTGGCGGGAATAGGAAGTGCATGAAGTGTTTTGTCAAAATATGCTTTAGCGCATGCGCAATGTGAATGTGAGCAACAAACAGTTTAAAATATCTGCAGCGCCATAGACTTGGATGACTTCCGGTTGCTGCAGTTACATACTTCTGGTACATCACACCACGGTAGGTATGCAAGGCCCCATAGGTTTTAATTGCTATAGTGTTAGCCTGAGGTAAAAAAAAAAAAAAAAAAGTAATGCAACACAATGAAAATGTCAGTGTGCATTGGGCCTAAGGGTTAGTTCAC
This sequence comes from Hyperolius riggenbachi, assembly GCF_040937935.1. Taxonomy (NCBI): domain Eukaryota; kingdom Metazoa; phylum Chordata; class Amphibia; order Anura; family Hyperoliidae; genus Hyperolius; species Hyperolius riggenbachi. The sequence goes on along the minus strand of NC_090651.1, from coordinate 324,548,064 downwards.
AATGCTCAGTTGTGTTGCAGAATAATTCTACATGTCAACTCACTGCCCATACAAATCTATGGGCCTGTTCACAGTAACAGATCGCATTATTCTAACTCGCTGCATGGAGGCTTTGTAATAAAGTTAATGTCCAGTCTCCACTGCAGTTCAGTCATTATAATGCGTGTGTTATGCAACTGACCACTGTGAACCCAGCCTTAAAGGCCAAATTAAGTTGGGCTTTGGAAACTGCACAAATTGGGTATCTTCTTTGTCATCAGCTTTGATAATCTCGTTAAACATACTGTATAGAAGTGGTGACATCATCAGAGTTTTGATTATATCATTGAACATATATTGGTGGTGACCTCACCAGAGTTTTGAAGTCATGCTTCCAGGGAGATCTGCAGCAGTTTTACAATCACTCGCCTCCCTGTCCCGGGCTCCAGCGCTGCAGTTATGCCTCCATCCTCCAGGTGGCGCTGCAACTCTAAAGTGAAATTGCCGGCTGTCATCATTACAGCCGGCGATCTCACCAGGAGGAAGCAGAGCCCATGGAGGAGAGGAAGAGGAATGGCGTCCGACGTCTGGATACCTGGGAGGTATGTAGAACCGCCCGCTGCGTGCTAAACTCTGCACACAGCCTCCGACGGCTAAACCCGAGCACAGGTCACCACTCTAAGCTGTGGTTTTCCGCCCCGACCCTGGCTCGGGATTACCGCCAAGGAGGTTAAAGTGAACCTGAGGTGAGCGTGATATGGAGGCTGCCATATTTGTTTGTTTTTTAAAAAATACCAGTTGCCTTGCAGCCCTACTGGTCTATTTTGCTGCAGTAGTGTCTGAAGTACACCAGAATCAAGCATGTAGCTAATCTTGTCAATTCTGACAATATTGTCAGAAACCCCTGACCTGCTGCATGCTTGTTCAGGGTTTATGACTAAAAGTATTAAGCCGCATCTACACGCGTAGATGCGGCCGCGATGCTCCTTATCAATCGAGCCGCTGATGCGGCTCGATTGATAAGATCCGACAGGACGGATCTCCGCACCGCCAATTCCCTGCTCGATCCCCGCGAGGGGACAATGGCAGGGAATCGTGCGGGAGATAAGCGGCGCCGGCGGGGACGAGCGGGGAATCGAATGCGGTGCACGCGCAGCGAGCGGGGACACGCAAAAGGCCGCCGATCGCCACAACATCTCCCCAACATCTCCCCGTGTAGACGGGGCTTTAGAGGCAGAGGGATCAGCAGGACAACCAGGCAACTGGTATCGTTTAAAAGGCAATAAATATGGCAGCCTTTCTCACCTCTGGTTTACTTTAAGAACAGCGATATGGCCCTTGGAATAAAAGGTTTGGACGCCCCTGCTCTAGAGATATGGAGTAGCTCTTTCCTTGTTCTCTGCTCCTGTATCTTGCATGACTTCCGGTGTGGAGAGGCAAAACGCATTGCGGTTTCCTCAGACAGATCTGTTTGTCATCAGTGTGGTGACAGCCATATAAAAGAAGGTGAAAACACAAAAGTAAATATTGCAGTGATTAATGAAACGCACGGCGCTTATCAGATAGCGGCAGGAATATCTTGACGTGGACGTCAACACACAAGATGTTTTTGATGGTGATTGTCTTTTAAAACGACACATTCCTGTCTGCTTCCCCTAAAGAGCTTTATGTCTCCTGCATTATCTGTCTCAGGGCATTGCCAGGAGTACCAGAGCACCTTCAGAGAAGCAGCCGTGCTCTCATAGCTCTGATAACACCGGTGTCTAAGCCTGAAGGTGAAATGGACGTTTTGAATGTCTCGGTGCACTTCGCAGTTCTGAGCTTTTGTTAATTCTCTGAATGGGTTCAACAAGGTGTAATGGGGGCCCTTATGGATGACAAAATACTGGAGAGGTTGACAATGGCAGTAAAGTAAGCTAGACGATGCAGCTAAAAAGCATGAGGTTCCATAGGAAAATTTGGATGGTGCACTAAGCCTTGGACCCACATAAGGGGCAACTGCTCATCTATTTGGCTGCAGTAGTGTCTGAATAACACCTGAAATAAGCATGCAGCTAATCCGGTCAGATCTGACAATAGTGTCAGAAATCTGATCTGCTGCATGTTTGTTCAGGGCCTATGGCTAAAAGTATAAGAGGCAGAGGATCAGCAGGACAGCCAGGTAACTGGTAATGTTTAAAAGGAATTAAATATGGCAGCTCCATATCCCTCTCGCTTCACTTGTCCTTTAGGCTGGTTTCACACTGTAAATTGGCGTTAGCGATGTGGTGCATCGCGCACGCCGCACCGCATCACACCGCAATCGTACACTGTGTTCCCTGTGTGGCATTCGGCCAAGCAGGAAGTGAAGTGCGCTTGCAGTCACTTCCTGCTTCGGCTATACGGAAGTGTACAAACGCGTATTGTAAAAATAAGCTTCCGCGCAGGCGCGCAGCAACGCCAACTTCTTTAAAGAAGCCTGCATTGCCATAAACTAACATGAATTCCTGGCCGACGCAGATAGCTGCTGGAGCCCCGCAGTAACTTAGGTCTGCGCTAGCGTTCAATCAGGCACTTCCGGCGCAGCGTACTGCAATGTTGGAGGTACGTACTTCCTCATTGACTTTCATTAGGCTGCGGTAGTAGTGCGGCAATTTGATGCACCATACCGCCTCAGTGTGAAAGGGCTCTCAAGCATTGAGACTGATCCTATATCCCCTCATGTCCATAGGAAGATGAATGTGCACTTGCTTTCAAGGTATAGTGCATAGAGATCCTTAGGTGCCTCCTGCAGCTTTTCGAATCCTGGCTACAGTATAAATAGTCCAAATCCTGATGCACTAGTAGAGGGTGACTCTCCATTCCCACACTTATATGGCCATTTGTTAGTTCTGTTTTCTGATTTGTCAGTACAATTTTTTAGATATGACAAGAAGCGATCACCAACCTGCAGTGGCGTCACTAGGGGGGTGCGGTAAGTGCGGACCGCACCAGGTGTCACCAGCAAAGGGGGTGACCCCAATCTCCAGGATGAGGGAGAGTGGAGTAAGCTATATAAATACAGGCCAGGCTAGTGCCTGCTGTAGTTCTCCCTCTTGCTCTTTTCCCTTCTGGATGCTCCATGTTGAGCTGATAACAGAGTTCAGATGTCACATGGTGATCATCTTAACATCCCTCTTTAATTCTTTAATAAGCAATGTTACTACCTAGTGAGGTTGGAGGTTCATAGGGTAAGAGGGGGTGACACCATGATTTTCCGCACCGAGTGGCACCAACCCTAGTGATGCCACTGCCACCCTGTATAAAAGATCTATTGAAGGGCGGTCCTGGCTCACTGGCATCGATTACATTGAATGGCCTCTGTGAGCCGGTTCCCAAGCCAAGCAGGCCAAGAATATGGCAACATGTAGTAGGATCTGCCTAGAAGATGTGTACTGGGCAAATTCAGCAGTAGTGACCTCCAGTTGTAATGGCTCTATTCATATAATATATACAGTTGCAACTCAAAAATTTGAATACTGTGCAAAAAATCCATTTATTTCAGTAATTCAACTTAAAAGGTGAAACTAACATGTAAAATAGACCCATTACATGCAAATTGAGAGATTTCAAGCCTTTGTTATCATTTTGATGATTATGGCTTACAGCTTATGAGAACCCCAAAATCAAAATCTCAGACCATTAGAATATTGTGAAAATTGTTCAGTATTCTCAGCTCAAAGTGTCAGACTCTAATCAGCTAATTTATCCAAAACACCTGCAAAGGGTTCACTGGCGTAACAATAGGGCCTGCAGCCCCTGCTCCTGCGGGGGGCCCGCCCCCCCCCCCCCCCTGGGGCCTACTCGGGGCCGTTTTGTGGGGGCTGGAGGGGTGGCAGCATGAGGGGAAAGCCTTGGCCACAGTCGGCGGGGAGAGGGGAAGTTCCCCCCCCCCCCTCTCCCTCACCTCGGGGCTCTCCCCTCTGCGCTTCCCTCCAGCTTAAGTTACAGTGTGGGCAGCGGCGGGCAGATACATACCTTCCGTGCGTTCCGCCACATACTCCTCGCTCTAGCGTCTGTTGTCACTTCCGGAAGTGACATCAGACGCTTGTATGCGGTGGAACGCACGGAAGGTATGTATCTGCCCGCTGCCCACACTGTAACTTAAGCTGGAGGGGAGCGCAGAGGTGAGGGAGAAGGGGGGGGGGGAACTTCCCCTCTCCCCGCCGACTGTGGCCAAGGCTTTCCCCTCATGCCCCCACAAAACGGCCCTGAGCGGGCCGCAGGGAGGGGGGGTTCCGCTCTGAAATTCTGCAGGGGGGCCCGGTGGGGCCTAGTTAAGCCCCTGAAAGGGTTCCTATTTCATATATTGGCTTTTCCTTTTACGATGAATTACTAAAATAAATGGACTTGGCTTGATATTTTAATTTTTCGAGTTTCACTTGTACAATGATGTCCTCTATCTGTGTGGCTGCTGTACAAAGGAAACCCCTTTATATATTTATTTATTGTATTTATATGAGTGTTAGAGCCCAGCCTGGGTCTTTCCTTCCTTCTGTGTGATTTCCTTGCCAATCTGGTCCATGATGACACCTCGGATGTCCTTTAAGACAGGTCCGATCTGATTTCCGATCATTTTTCTGATTGATTTTGTATGGAAGTGATGGAAAAAAACGACCAGAAATCCGATCGGACCTGTCAGAAATGATCTCTTTGACCCATCTGTCTGAGGGGGAAATTGCATGGTGAGTACCAAGCATAACAAATGCAAACCACAGATCTGTTATCTGTCAGTTTTGTTAATAAACCAGCTGAAATTGGTCACTAGCTAGTGGTTTTTATTTGCTAGATTGCTTCCACTTCCTCACTCGCTCACGTTTTTGGTAGCGTTTTCAAAACCGCTGCCGCCTGTGAAAATGCTTGGCTAATGTATCTCAATGGGATGGTGCACACCAGCGATTTGAGGTTTTTAGCAAACCACAAACGTGGCTCCTACGGCATTTTTGCGGTTTGCAGATGCGTTTCTGCCTCAATGTAAAGTATAGGAAAAGCTCAAACTGCTCTGGAAAACACTACATCAGAGCGGTTTTCCAGGCATTACAGAACCTGCTCAGTAACAGCTTTACAAGATACAAGATGGATTTATTCGCCAAGTACGGTGGTGCCATACTCGGAATTGCTTATGATACACACGGCTTGGACATGTACATAAAGACAGTTATACATTTTACATATACACGGTGACAAATTACACATACTAATAGCATTTACAATACATTAGCGGCTACAGTTTCACATACTAGCAGCATAACAGTACGATAGCATCTCTGAGATATTGTGTGTTGGAAATGCAGACGAGAAGGCGGAAGAGCAACACTGAGGCAAGTATGCTGGATTCAGGCTAGGACGGAAGAGTCAGGGGTCGGTGTTGTTAAGCAGCAGAACTGCCTGGGGGAAGAAAGAGTTCCTGCGCCTGGTGGTCTTGGATGGGATGGTTCGGAAGCGGCAGCCGGATGGGAGGGGCTCGAAGAAGCGGCTGCCAGGATGGGTGGGGTCGCAGGAGATCCTGGTGGCCCTCTTCCTCATCCTAGCCGCGTGGAGGAGATCGAGAGGTGGCAGGGGCGATCCGATTATCCTTTACTGTAACTATATGAAATCTGCTATACAAAAACGCTCCAAAAAATGCTAGGAATGTTTAGAAGATCTCTCTAAACATGCCTAAAAACCCTCTGAAAAAACGCTTCAAAAACCTCCAGCGTTTTGCAGATCTGCTAGAGGTTTTTGGTGTGCACTGGGCGACGGTGGAGATTTGCGTTAGCTGCTTGAGCATGCCATGCAGAACTCCTTCACTTAACTCAATATAGATTGAAGCTCAGTGGGTTTCCTCAGATAGGAACATTCAATAACCTCTAACAATATACAACATAAAAAGGCTGCAGTTTAGGAGAGCCAGTAGTCAGCACTGGCTTTGTGAATTATAATGGTCTCTAATACTTTTAGCCACAGCCCTTCAACAAGCATGCAGGTCAGGTGCTCTGACTGAAGTCAGACTGGATTAGCCGCATGCTTGTTTTGGGTGTGTGATTCAGATACTACTGCAGCAGGATATTATTTTGTTAATAATTGTACTTGGAGATTTGTTTTTCAGCTTCATGTACGAGTGACCTCTTTCCTCCTGCCTAACCCAGATTTGTGCTTCTGTAGCCTCTGAGTCAGAACAATGCATTTCTAAACACACCTCAGAATATCACCTGTTGTCTCATCAATTCTTTACTCATCACCTGTTTACGTTGGCCAAGTTAGTAAACAGAGCTTTGCAAGCAATAGAAAGAGGGAAACTTAAAGCGGATCCGAGATGAAAAACTAACTATAACAAGTAACTTGTCTATATATCTTATCTAAAGTTTAGATAGTTTAAACAGCAAATCTAGCTGCAAACACCTTTAATAGAATATGATTATTTCTTCCTGTGATACAATGACAGCAGCCATGTTGTTTGTAAACATTACACAGAGGCAGGCTTCTCTGCACCATCAGCACTCAGACTGAAAAAAAACCAAATCCCCCCTCCTCCATCCTCCTCCCCTCTGCCTCTGGAATCTCTGGCTAGAAATACCTCCCCCTCCTCCTGCCCAGACTGATCTCCCATGAGCCCTTGCTACTGCCAAGGCTCTCTGAAAAACTGAGCGGGGCTTGTTTAGTTTATAGGAAATTAGAGAATTAAGGCTGCTTTCACAGTAAGACGTTACAGGCGCACGTTAGTGCAGCCTGTAACGCATCCCAACTCACAGCAATGATTAATCAATAGGCTGTTCACAGTGCCCACGTTGCGTTACATTGTAACACAGCACGTAAGTTGAAAGTGCTGCATGCTGTGCGTTATGCGCGGCTAAGTGTTGGAGGAGGAGGTCTTCCCTCCTCCTCCTCGGCCAGGCACATGGCTAATTAATATTCACTGCACGGTGTGACGTGCAGTGTTTACTTCCTGGAGCGCCGCTCTGTGCGGCAATTGGCTGGCGGGACCACATGATGCCGCATGTGTCCAAGAGTACGCATCACGGACGCCAGAGTGAGCTGCACAACGCGGCTCACTCTGACGTCCACATCCGAGAGCACCTGGCGTTGCATTAGGGGCACGTTATGCGACCATAACGTCACCTAAAACGCAACGTCTTGGTGTGAAAGTAGCCTAAAACAAAAACAAAAAAGTATTTGGCTTGAGGAATGCCCTATAAACAATAGGAAAGGAACCCAATTATGCAATGAGTAAAAGTTCATCTTGGATCCACTTTAAGGTGCCCATACATCTAACGATTTTGCAGTATGATCGACCGTTCGATTCGATCATTTTATTGAATCAAGAGGGAATTGAGACAGAATCAATGAAAAGTGTCTGATATCATGTCTAATCAACCAGCTTAGTCAATCGAGCTAATTTATGCAGCTTGAAAATGGACCAATCGAATTTTACCTTAGCAGGATTTGATTGGTTCATTTTCAAGCTGCATAAATTTGCATGCAAAATTTGCATAATCCTGCATCATCATAAAATTATTTTCATCTCATTGACCATTCCTTACATGTGAGCTGATATTTGCTCCTAATCTACAAACAATCAGATTGTCTGCTGATCAGATGTGAATTCTGCTGCAGCTAAACAGTGGGTTCCTCAATCGTTTTGCTAGGGTGTGGTGCTGGTAAATCTGTATGAGCCATGTACATGATATTGTTATTGATTTATAAAGTGCCAACATATTCCATGGAGCTGTACAGACTAAGAAGCAAACATGCAGTACATAATAACACAGACAATGGTATACACAATATATAGACTGCACATAATATAGAATTGGTAGACATAACAATTAGTGACAAATGTAACATCATGATCAAATTGTATAGCCAATTCCAAGACACAAAAGGGTGAGAGAACCCTGCCCTTGCGAGCTTACATTCTAAAGGAAGAGGTGGGGCAATATACAATGTGTATACCTACAGGCGGTGCGTTTTTAGGTTCTATTTAGTAAGGAGTCCAACTTGGCCAGAAGTTGGAAGGGCAATCACCTACGTTAGAGTGTATGCTTGTTGGAAAAAGTGAGTTTTGAGGGAGCCCTTAAAATTTCAATGCCTGGAGAGTCACGGATGTGATTTTGGAAGGAGATTCCAGAGGAGAGGTGAGGCTCATGAGAAATCTTGTATACGTGAATGTGAGGGGGTGATCCTAGAGGAGGACAAAAGAAGGTCATGTGGAGATCTGAGATAACGGTTGGGTTGGTATCTGGAAACTAGTGAGGAGATGTACAGGGGAGAGATAGTGGAGAGTTTTTTTTGGTTAGGGTTAAGAGTTTGAAATGGATCACAATTTTTATGTTAAATATCGAAAATGTTAAATGTTAAAAATTGCAGCGATTTTGCCGCAATTCTCATTCGAGTGAATGAGACATTTTTCAAAATGCAAACAATGGCAACGATGCTGCTAGAAGGTTCTAGGCCTAAAGGAGCATTTGGAAAAGCCATCGTATACATGTGTACTATAATTTTACTGTTTTTGACAGACCTATTCAGAAACTGATTGGGATAATTAATTGCCCAGGCCTAAAGGCCCATACTCACGGGGGACGGCCGTCGCCGCAACCGTGTGGCACGCGCGTGTTGCGGCGACAGTTCCCCCGTGTGTATGATGCGCGCGCCCCGAACCGTCGCCCGTCGGAGCTGTCGCCAGGCGATTGACCTGTTCAATCGCCGGCTACAGTCGTCGCCGCAACCTCGCCGGAACTGTCGCTAGCCCCGCATGTGTATGCGGGCTAGCGACAGCTACCCACACACACCACACGGAGCTTTCGGCGGGGGGGAGGAAACTCGGCGACAGCTTCCGCCGCATCGCTAATCCCTCTGCTGCCGTGTGGATGCAGAGGGATTTGGCGACGAGCTGCCGCCGAACTGCCGCCGAACTGTCGCGCACACGCTCCCGTGTGCGGCGACAGCTACAATTGTACCCCCGTGGGTACTTAGCTTTAGGGAATGCAGAGGCTGTGACTGCACTGGAGTCCTTGGACCAAATGGACCCACCAGGGGCACTTCTTCAACCACTGGATTTCCTCTTTATTGGTTGCGGCCGGGGAGTAGATTGTGAAGGCAGAAGCTGCATATTGCAGGGAGGAGGGGCTGCACCATGAAGGTTTTGCTATAGATCTCCATAAGAAGACGTTCTGCTCCTGACTTCAGTATTTCCTTTTATCAGTTGAGCACGAGCTTCTCATTTTGATGTGTTCTGCATATTTCTCGAGTGCGGTTGCGTTTACTTATGTCATTTGCAGGTATTGACTATTTCTAGAGGCGTAAAAAAGCATAATTATTTGGAGACGTTGGGAAACATATTTATTAACATTCTGTAAATGTACGATTTATTTCAGCCTAATTGTCTCCTTTTCTATAAACGCTTTCTAAAACCCAGAGGCATTCATCTTTCAGAGAAAACCTTCTGTCTTCATTCTAATGAACAACAGCTGCCATACAGCATTAGAATTAAATGCTCGTAATCGGCTGCGACTGAACACTGTAACAACTAATGATGGCATTTTTTTTCACTTGATGCCTCCACAAACACTTAGTTTGGGTACAGTAACAAATATAGATGTGCAACCCCCGCGCTTCGCTATTTTATTGGACGCTAAATTCCATTGATGTCTGTGGCAGTGCCCATATTTCCCTGGGGCCCAATAAAATCCAAATTGTACCTGGGAATTGGTTAGTGTTAAGGGAGGGGGTGTTGCTTAGGGGTGAGCATCAGTTGGGGGGGGGGGGGATTGGCTAGGTTTGCTAAAGTTGGGCATTGATTAACAGGGGTTAGGTTTGGGCATCGGTTGGAGGGGGCATTGTTTAGAGATAGACATCAGTTGAGGGGGGCATGCTCGGGCTGGATATCTGGGGAGCGATCTGGGCATTGATTGGGGGGTAGGTTTGGCCTTCTGTTGTGTGTGTGTGTGTGGGGGGGGGATTCCAGTCTTGTACATGTTGATCCTAGCCTCTTAGGCATCGATAGAGGGATGGTCCCTCTAACACTGGCCCCCTAACTGATGCCTAACTCTAACCGATCCCCCCACAACCGATGCCCAAACCTACCCCCTTCCTAATCAATGCCCAACCCTAAAAGACCCCCCCCCCCAGAAGCCCAAACCTATATATGGTGATATCATCACCATGTCATCTGTTACTTCAGGTATATTTTAAGGTATGCCAACACTTTTTAAATAGTTTTTAATCATTTTATTTTCTCTTTTCGGATGCCACCTCCCAGATCTGAAAGTAGACTGCATTGTGTCGGGTGGGATCAAAACAATCAAGTTGAAATCTATGGATCATAGGGACCCAGATTTTATATAAAACCTAAGGCATGCATGTTTGTGCAAGGTAGCATAGGGGGCTGTCTTACACACAATCACAGGTTGTATACACCTCTAAGAGCATCATGTTATAAATAAAATAACTGCCTAAATACTTGCCGTGCATTGTAATTAAAAAGGTTTAAGATTATAATGGAAAAAGGTGCCACACATCAAATCCTCCTCATCCATTTGCTCTGAGCCCCTTGATTGTACAGAACAACTGTTGCCATGTAAACATATTATATATAGTACCATCCTTCAGGAATAAACACGATTGCTCCGTTTTAGCAGCGTGCTTTGTGTCTCTGCCAGATATCTATATATCAGCCAAAATTTTGGTATGAGGCCCCATGGTTTTTAGCTATGGCCCTGACAGTCTCTAGCCGTTTTGATTGCTGGAAGAGTCTGCAATCATCCCACATGCATGTCTGTGGTAAGTGACCTCCTTATTTATTATTGATGGCTTTGCTGTTGAAGCTGTTTGGGTGTACCTGGATGAGATTGGGACCAATATGTTGTTCCCCTGGATGGTGTATGCTGAGTGAATGACTTTCTTTATTGCAGAAGCTTCCTTTTGAAAGGTTCCAGGCAATTTCATCTGTTGCTATGGCACCAAGGTTGGAACCGCTGTAGACGTGTCCCTTTCATGGTTTCTGGTGCCACACTGCAGTCCCCTGTATGCAGCAAGGTGATCACTTTAGGAGAACAATAATTGGCCTCCATATATTAGATTTAGGAGATTTCCCAAGGGGCTCCCCATACCACTGTTTCTTAATGATTCAGTTAAAGAGGAACTTTAGCAAAAAGGGGAAAAATAAATCAATACATTGCAAAGTGAGAAGTTAAAAAATAGAAAGGAGATCAAGAAATGATTGTTATTCGCCATGTAATTTGTTCATTTTGTTTGATCTACAATGAGCCTGCACATAATCATCTTTACTACTGGCAGACATGGAAAAAAAACCCAGACAGCACCAGCTGCCATTATCTATAACCACACCCCCTAACAATGTGATAGGCTAAAATGTTTTTTTTTAATAGATATACATATGCACAGAGTGAGATACTGGTTTCTTGGCAGTTGGAAAGAACCATTATTTCCCACAATGCAACAAGGCTCCCACAGTGTGATGTCAGGACCTCGGTACTGACATCACACCGTGGGAGGTGTTTCACCACAATATCTGCTATACAGATCTCCCTGATGATCTATTTGAGAAAAGGAAAAGATTTCTCATGGGAAAGGGGGTATCAGCTACTGATTGTGATGAAGTTCAATCCTTGGTTACGGTTCCTCCTTTGAAAGACACATCCAGGGTAAAAAAAGACGAGAAAAAAAGATCCACTTACCTGGGGCTTCCTCCAGGTCCTGGCAGCCTATCTGTCCCTCAGCACAGCTCCGCTCCCAAGCAGTGTCCCGTGGCTCGGGAGCATTCTGCACAGACGCAGAAGATGCTGACCACAGAGGGAGATACTGGGTGCTTGGCAGTTGGAAACCGCTGTTATTTCCCACAATGCAACACTGTTCACAGACAGGAAACTGTCAAGACCATGGTCCTGACATCACACTGTGGGAGGGGTTTCACCACAATATCAGTCATACAGATCCCCCTGATGATCTATTCAAGAGAAGAGAAAGATTTCTCATGGGAAAGGGGTATCCGCCACTGATTGGAATAAAGTTCAATCCTGGGTTACAGTTCCTCTTTAATGTGTGGCTAGAAAAAAAATGTCATATTTTGCAGTTAGAGAAAGTGAATAATTCTGTGCAGATCTCATGAGAGGTGAATGAGCCAATGATCTGCACACATCAATAAAGCATCGCTCTGCCAAAGAAGGAATTAGTGGCACTGGCTACCTGGTAGGAGATCAATCAACTCCTTGGCTGAGTATGCAACAGTCATTCTTCCGGGAGGGACACCTAATAGCAATGTTCAAAGGAAAGAAAAGTCTATGGCAGCATTAACCCTATAAAAAAAGCATGCTTAGCATTTCAGCAGGCATGGATTTTGCTTAGATCAGTGGCTTGTAGAACAACGGCGGATTGTAAAGTGCAGTAGCCAGTGGCAACCAATCATATTTCACTTTTCATCTGTGTCCTTCTACCAGGACAATAAAACTTTATTGTTCTTCCTGGTTCAGTGGACATTAATTGTATGTTAGGATCATTTTCTCTTCAAAGCTCTGTCTCAGCCTTGCAGTTTGTAATGCATGTAATCATAAGTTTTCATTAGTTAGCAATGTGCAAAGTTTTGTGCATTGCACATCTCATACCTGAGATAACAGTACAGCTGTACCCACTTCCCCAATCCCATTATCACCCACATAACACAGTCAGAAAGGAACTAAAGCTACATTCTAACCTAGCGACATCTCCCCAATCTCTGTAACGATTGGTGTCAGCAACACAGATTTTCTCTGATTATTGGTGATCTGCAGTATCACCAATAATACAGATGCTATACCTGATTATGTGGTGATCTGCAGAATCACCAATAATACTAGTATAGCTAGACACAGTACACCCAAAGTGATAATGTGTTTGGTGCAACAGTAATTGGAGAAGTTATCTCCCGAGAAGCGGGAGATACAGACACTACTGCAGCCAAGGATTCCCTGAGGAGCAGGGAATCAGACTGTACTGCAGCCAGTGGACACCTGAGGAGCAGGGACCACTGACTGTGCTGCAAGAGTGACTTCCTGAGGAGCAGGTGTCCAGGTACAGGCAATGTCGGCAACGTTTAATCAGATGGGCGAAAGTACCGAATCAGAGGACAGGAGAGTAGTCAGGAAAGCCAAAGATCATAACAGTTAATGGTAGTATATCAATCCTAATCTAGGTGTGAGGTCCTTGGTCTCAACACCTGGGAACTAGTCTAACACAAAAACAGTAACAAGGCAATAGTACTTTAAAGCGATCAACGGAATCTGACTCAGTGTGAATTCCCAGCTCCGGCTGGTTCTAACACACTGTGGGATCTGACTCAGGTCTGAGCGCTCACACGTAAATGTTCGCAACAGCAGACAACCTGCAACTGACAGGCAAGTCCTATATATACCAAAAGCGCTCCACAGCACCGCCCCAGCCACTCAGCTAATCCGGAGCATATCTGGAGTCAGCTGATCAGCATGATCAGCTGACTCCCCTTCTATTAGCATAAAGGTCCTGTTGCCTGGCGCGTGCGTAGCTCTCCATCTGTGTGCACTAGAAGGACCAGGTGAACCAGCATCATGTTGCTGCGCGGCAGAGGCCACCGGCTGGAATGCGGAAATAGCCGCCATGCCGCTTGCCCCTGCGGCGGCATCTCTGCTATTCATTACACTCTGTCACTCGAGATCTCCCACTTCAGTTTCACTGTGTCCCCCAGGGCCCCTGCACTGTTTTTGTCAGAATAGCAACTTGCCTGTCCCAGTGCGCTGTTCCATCCATGCTCCCTGTCTTCATCCCCCGCTGGCTGCCCATTCTACGTGACTCTGTGCTTGGTATTGCATAATGACTTGTCATTGAGATGACTTGTCATTGAGAAAAGGCAGCCAGCAAGGATGAAGACAGGGAGCATAAATGGAGCAGCGCTGGGGCAGTGTCAGAATAACAACTCAGGATAGGTGAGTTGCTATTCTGACAAATCCGTGCAGGGACCCTAGCGGTGACAAGTCAGACCTGTGGCCCTGCAGTACTGGAGCCCTTGGGCAATTGCCCCCTTTGCCTTTATAGTAGCGCTGGCCCTGGCTGGGTTTGGAATACACAAACATTCCTCAATGGTGCACCTGTCAGCAGTAAAGATATTACCACCTGTTATAAATTTTACAATGTAAATCTGGATGAGGGAAGGTAATGCACACTATCCGAATGGTTACCAGGGTAAATTGGACACACACTATGTCTAGAAAGACAAACCCTATGGGTATAAATAGGAGGTGAAATAAACTCCAGAGTAAAAACACCAAATGGTGCTATCGAATGGGCCACCCAAAGATGCGGGGCCCATATAGTGTGTTACCCTAATGGCGTAACAGGGTCGCACCCATGCCAATACAGAGGGTCTTTGCTGATCCCCCCCGGTTAAAAAATGCCGGGGTGTAGCTAGCTCGTAAATGGTTGGTGCTCACACACTGGATGTAGCAGTGCACGATACGGGATACCACCAATGGCCAACTGTGTATCGAAAATGGCCAGTGGGATACCCAGCGTACTGCCGGCACTGCTGATCCCCAATGGGGGGAGTAAACGGAGGGTCAAAAGTGCATAGTGCTGTACAAAAGTGGATCACCCTAATATGAACATATTTCACCCTAACAGGCTTCCTCAGAAGGTGCTATACAATATATACACAATGCTATACACAATATATACAAAAAACCCCCAGTAAAACCCCCCCAATAGCTTAAGTCAAAGCTACCTGTATGCTGGCAAGCCACTGATTAAATACCTAGTCTGGCAGGAAATGAACCACACCCGATGGGTGGAGGGAGGATAGCCACTCCCTCCTAATTAACTCTTCCAAAAGTGTAAAGGAGGCAAGCCCTCGTATACGTGATAAGCCCAATGGCAAAGCACACAGCCATCAGACACAGTTATCCGGCCAAGTGTATCTCCTGGTCGATCCATATGTTGGATGTGCAGTGGCTGTAAATGTATGTGCCAGGGGCCAGTCCGTCTGTCACTTCCGCCCCCTGTACAGCCATGTGTGTACAGGTGTAACCATGGCAATAAAAACGCCCCCCTATGACACAGAGCGGCTGGACCAATAGTATAGAGGTAATGGAAAGATTTTAGAATGGGTGAATACTGACTACATACCATATATACTATTATATAAGCCGACCCGCATATAAGCCAAGGTACTCACTTTTCCCTCAGAAACCAGGAAACCATGATTGACTCGCGTATAAGCCCCCTCACCAGTATAAACCTCCTCCACAGTTGCCAGATGTGCCCCCAGTGCAAGTCATTACCATTCCCCATAGCCATATGTGCCCCAAGGATGAAACAGCTGTGTCTCAAGATGCCACTAGATGGCATCATAGATATGACACATAGCGATTGCCACACAGGAAGAATCTCCAATCATTGCACCGCTGACACGTTGCTTGCACTCTCCGCTCCACAAGCCAGGGGAGACAGGTAGTCATGAGCAGCGCACTCTGCACACCATGTTGCGGGGATGGAGGGCACGGACACAGCAGGGAGCCAGCTGACGAGTAGGATTCCTAGTGCACAATCCTTACACCCCTCTGCCAGTAACCAAACCTGCTCCACCATCCATTCTGCTCCACTGACTCGCATATAAACCAAGGGGGTAACTTTCATCACATTTTTTGTGCTGAAAAATTAGGCTTATACGTGAGTATATAACCTAATTTATGAACGAATATTGTAAAAAATAAGCAATTTTATTCATTGCTATTTAAGTGCAGTGCCTCTATAATTGTACACAAGCTCTGTGAATTCCAAGGAAGGAGCTAGCCTCAGATTGGTGGCAGATGAGCTGACAGTTATCTTCTCACAGAAAATAACCAACAATGGAGGGAAATGACGTTAGTGACAGAGCATGAGTCACTCTGTTTACATGAAACTGTCCGCATACAATGTGCTCTGATCTCCCTGGAAAATGGCCTGAACTTGGCGTGGCAACAATAGCTGCTGCTTGATGTCTCAGCTGTTAGGGATGAGAACCAGTCTGACTGCTCTGGTTATCAAACATACATCTCAGTGTTTGCGGTAAACGCAAATACGGTGCATATAGTGCTTTTTGTGATTTAAGAGAGATCACAATTGAAATGTAAAAAAAAAAAAAAAAAAAAAGCAATTCGCGAACGCTCAGAAATCATGAAAATGTCCAATAAAAAATGAACAAAAAAATCCCCGTTGCAAAACTCTATTGTTTTGCGATCTCCATTGTGAATGGGCCCTTGCTAGGGCACGTCATGTTTAACCGATGTTAAACGCTTCTCTGCAGATTAGCAGAGAAGAGTCTGGAGACACAGAAGCGTTGCAGTTCGTTGATCCTGGACGCTACATATAACTTAGATCTTCCCACATATAGCATCCAGGAGGTAATGAGATGACTGGATCGAGCGCGATGTTTGCACAAACCACGGTAAACGTTCGTACTGATGGCTGTCCTTTTATTTGAATGGACAGCTCTTAAATGACGATCACTGTGATCTTTGTTTAATGCAGGTTCAGTGTTCTTCTGAACCAGCCCTAAGATGATCTATTTGAGAAAAGGTAAAGATTTCTCGTAGGAAAGGGGGTATCGGCCACTAATTGGGATGAACTTCAATACTGGGTTACAGTTCCTCTTTAAAGGGGCACTATGGTGAAAATTGTAAAATTTAAAATGTGTGCAAACTGACAAATTAGAAGTACGTTTTCCAGAGTAAAATGAGGCATAAATTACTTTTCTCCTATGTTGCTGTCACTTACAGTAGGTAGTAGAAATCTGACAGAAGCGACAGGTTTTGGACTAATTCATCTCTCCATAGGGGATTCTCAGCAAAACGTTTATTCTTTATAAGGATATTCCCTAAAAAAGGATTTAAAAAATGATGCTGGCGAGCTTCCCTGCTCGCTACAGTTTTTTTGGCAGTTGGACAGAGCAAATGCCATTCACGAAGTGCTTTTGAAAATAAATAAATCTCTTAGAATCCCCCATGATGATATAGACTAGTCCAAAACCTGTCGCTTCTGTCAGATTTCTACTACCTACAGCAACATAGGAGAAAAGTAATGTATGGCTTATTTTATTCTGGAAAAAAACGTACTTCTTATTTGTATATGTTTGCTCATATTTTAAATTTTAAATTTTTTTCGCCATAATGCCCCTTTAAAGAGAACGTGAACTGAAAATAAAAAGTCAAAATAACCATACACAGGTCATACTTACCTCCTGTGTAGTCTACTACTCAATCTCTTTCTCCTCTCCTGTGTCCTATTTGTCCATTGTGATCAATGGATTTCTCTGTCCTCCATTTTAAAAATGGCCATTACCCCATAACAGCTTCCTGGTCAGCACACTGTTAAACTGTAATATCGCCCACTTGAGCCATAGGGAAACATGGACATTACCTTGCACATTCAGTTATAACTGACAGCTGCTGATATATAACTGTCAGCAACTGGTATATTTCAGTTCTGACAAAATGTTGTCAGAACTGGAAGGGATCACTGTAAGAAGAAAATGGTGAGCTTCTGAAAGCAACGGACGGTGAGGTTAGTATGTAACATTCATTTGCAGCTACGTCATGTGTTTATTTTAAATAATTTTCCTCGCTTCAGGTTCCCTTTAAGTATCCCTTTTGGGCACTATCCCTTCCCTTCACATTTACTTTAAACGGGGGCAAAGTTGCATTGGAGAAGATCGCTTAATTGACGTACTGCCAGCACATGTCCCGCTCTTGAATAACGTTAATTCATTTACCTCCCTCTCTGTACATCCCCTGGGCGGCATTGCAGCTCACAGCACCCCGAGAATGATCAGATACCGATCGGCGCAGTCTCCAGCCATGTGAACTACCTTTCCACCGCACCTCAGTGCCAGTTATGATTCTCTCAATTTGACAGGAAATTCACATTCCGCTTCTTCCGACCAGAACAATAACACTGCCTTAGGAGTACAGATCACTCCCTTTGGGGTACAGAGCATACGAGCAGAAGATAAATCTTCCTTCGCATCCTCTCCTTACCATCCTTAAATGACCCTGAAGTTAACTTCGGCGGTATAAACTGAGCGCAGGAAAAGTAAAGTACAGAATCACTGGATACCTGCGGAGAGAGCGGCATGGCACCACTTCCAGCACTTTATAGTGGAGATCTAATTTCCCTGATGGTCACAGAAGCCATCCGTCATATTAAAGGGTCAACAGGGGACTTCTTGTGACACTTAGCAACGCTAGTGCCTCTTCAGGGGGAAGCTGCGGAGCAAATCATTGTCATATCGCTGATAAAGTACTTTATTGCTATTATTATTATCATCAGGGCCAGATTTCTGAAAAGGCCACAAAGACCCGGGCCTTGGGCGGCTGCAGGAGCTGCTACATGTGAAAGAGGAGGCTGGAAATGGGGGCAACACATGAAAAAAGGGAAGCTGATGAACTAGGGAGCTGCTCATGAAAGAAAGAGGGTGCAGTACATGGATGAAACACATGGAAGAGGGGGCTGCACATGGAATGGGAGGGGCTGCTGTACATGGATGATACACATGGAAGAGGGGGCTGCACATGGAATGGGAGGGGCTGCTGTACATGGATGATACACATGGAAGAGGGGGCTGCACATGGAATGGGAGGGGCTGCTGTACATGGATGATACACATGGAAGAGGGGGCGGCACATGGAATGGGAGGGACTGCAGTACATGGATGATACATATGGAAGAGGGGGCTGCACATGGAATGGGAGGGGCTGCTGTACATGGATGATACACATGGAAGAGGGGGCTGCACATGGAATGGGAGGGGCTGCTGTACATGGATGATACACATGGAAGAGGGGGCTGCACATGGAATGGGAGGGGCTGCAGTACATGGATAATACACATGGAAGAGGGAGCTGCTCATGAAAGAAAGAGGGTGCAGTAGATGGATAATACACATGGAAGAGGGGGCGGCACATGGAATGGGAGGGGCTGCAGTACATGGATGATACACATGGAAGAGGGGGCTGCACATGGAATAGGAGGGGCTGCAGTACATGGATGATATACATGGAAGAGGGGGCGGCACATGGAATGGGAGGGGCTGCAGTACATGGATGATATACATGGAAGAGGGAGCGGCACATGGAATGGGAGGGGCTCTGCTACAGATAAAAGGGGAGCAACAACATAGCTGGCCTAGGGGTACAAAATGTATAAATGTGGTCTTGATTATACATTTATATAGCACTGACATTTTCCATCTAATAACTTTTTGAGCAGCACGGTGTTGTAGTGGTTAGCGCTCCCGCCTTGCAGCACTGGGACCCCGGTTCGAATCCCAGCCAGGTCACTATCTGCATGGAGTTTGTATGTTCTCCCCGTGTCTGCGTGGGCTTCCTTCCACATCCCAAAAACATACAGATATAAACTGGCTTCCCACTAATGGCCGGTTCACACAGACACTTGGTGGGCGTTTACCAGGACTCCTTGTTAAACGCTCCTATTCAAGTGAATGGGAACGTTGGTGTCGGGCAGCATGTATCGTTTACTGGCATTTGTGCGAATGCAGCGTTACAATCCTGATTTTCCCGTTCATGGCGATTACCGCCGCGTCTTCCTGTCCCCCTGCTGGGATGAAAATTTTAGATCGCGACGGAACTCCGCCAAATGAGACACCGCCGAACGGGATGCTGCTGGAAGCAGAAACCCGTGCGAATTGGCTCTAGACTACGATACATACAGTACATAGACATATGACTATGGTAGGGATTAGATTGTGAGCCCCTCTGGGGGACAGTAAAGTGACAAGACTGTACTCTGTACAGCGCTGTGGAAGATGTTGGCGATATATATAAGTACTAAATAATAATAACGAGAAATATAGAAAAAATGATATGGAAGCAGACTGGTGTGACCACAAGAAATCCACACAAACCTGGGGAGAGCCTACAAGAGTGTCCTGTCTGGGAATGAGCCTGGGTCTCTAGTGCTGTATCATTGTATGTTTACTTTATGCCGCCCAGGTTTACTCCAGGCTCTAATGACAGATGTGCAACGATGTGTTCACAGCATATCCTGTGCAGAGAACACCGTGTCCGTTGCATTGGCCATCACCTAGTCCACACTACGGGCCAGTTACCACTGGCCGGTGTGCGTCCAGCACTTCCTTGCTACGCGAAACACATGCAAATCCCGGAAGCCGTGCATGGATTCGCTGCCATCCCCTCGAAGAAATGCTGCAATGTCAGCCAAATCACTAAGGCAAGCAATTCGGATGGCAACAGCATTATTCCCTATGGCAGACTTTCCCCGCATGATTTGCTTGCGGGGAAACTGCGGATTCGGTCCCATTTCCGCAGTAGTGGAAATGGGCCCTACCACTTTTGCATCTGATAGACAGGGCCGGCCTTTGACCTGAGCGACCTGTGCGATCGCTCAGGGCGCCGGCTTCCAGGGGGCGCTCCTGCCGCCTGGCCGCATGTGTTTTAATTTGGAAGCTGGCAACTGTGCCCCGGCTGTGTCCGTCTCGCTCTGCCCCCCCCCCCCCCCCCCGTGCCGCTGCTGGGGGTGATAAGGGGCAAACATGCATGATGCCACCGTGATGGAGGGGGGAGCCGCGGGGAGAGCAGCCCGTCCTCTCCCTCCCTCCTCTCCGGGCGCTCTCCGTGCTCCCCCCTGCAGAGTGCAGACTGCAGCAGTGAGAACAACTCACCTCCCTGGTTCCGATCGCCGGTGCCTCTCACTTGCCGCTGGTCTCCTCTTGTACACTGTCACTGATGCACACTAAACTTCCTGCTTAACCGTGAGAGGCGCCGGCGATCGGAACCAGGGAGGTGAGTTGTTCTCTCTGGCTCTGCTGCAGTCTGCATCGGAGGGGGGAGCACGGAGGGTGGCCCGGAGAGGAAGGGAGGGAGAGGTCGGGCTGCCCTCCCCGCGGCTCCCCCTCCAGTATGAGGGGAGGGGGGGGGCACCTACCTACCTACCTAATCTATACTGGGGGCACCTACCTATCTAGCCTATACTGGGGGGGGCAGCTACCTATCTAATCTATACTGGGGGCACCTACCTATCTAGCCTATACTGGGGGGGGGGGCAGCTACCTATCTAATCTATACTGGGGGGCAGCTACCTATCTAACCTATACTGGGGGCAGCTACCTATCTAACCTATACTGGGGGGGGGGGGCAGCTACCTATCTAATCTATACTGGGGGCACCTACCTATCTAACCTATACTGGGGGCACCTACCTATCTAACCTATACTGGGGGGGGGGGCAGCTACCTATCTAACCTATACTGGGGGCAGCTACCTATCTAACCTATACTGGGGGCAGCTACCTATCTAACCTATACTGGGGGCAGCTACCTATCTAACCTATACTGGGGGCAGCTACCTATCTAACCTATACTGGGGGCAGCTACCTATCTAACCTATACTGGGGGCAGCTACCTATCTAACCTATACTGGGGGCAGCCACCTATCTAACCTATACTGGGGGCAGCTACCTATCTAACCTATACTGGGGGCAGCTACCTATCTATACTATACTGGGGGAACCTACCTATCTAACCTATACTGGGGGGGCAGCTACCTATCTAACCTATACTGGGGGGGCAGCTACCTATCTAATCTATACTGGGGGCAGCTACCTATCTAATCTATACTGGGGGCAGCTACCTATCTAATCTATACTGGGGGCAGCTACCTATCTAAACTATACTGGGGGGCAGCTACCTATCTAACCTATACTGGGGGCAGCTACCTATCTAACCTATACTGGGGGCAGCTACCTATCTAACCTATACTGGGGGCAGCTACCTATCTAATCTATACTGGGGGCAGCTACCTATCTAACCTTTACTGTAGGCAGATCCCCCCCTTTAGTGTATATAGGCTTAGGCTACTAGTCTTACAGTCGCAGATCCCCTTTTAGTGTATTTAGGCAGCAGATCCCCTCCCCCATTAGTGTATGTGTGTGGTGCGCTCACACGCGAAGAGGATGAATTTGGCGGGGGGGGGGGGGGTGGCACCAAAATCTGGTTCTGCTCAGGGCGCTGTGAAACCTAAGGCCGGCCCTGCTGATAGAGCACGCATTCTTGCGCATGCTCAGTACAGAGTGGCTGTCTTTGTGAGCACTCGGGCTCCCGAAAATTGCTGAAGCCTCCCACAGCGGCGGAAGTGAGCAATCTCCGACCCATCAGTTGGAGACTGCTAACGGGGGAGCCATCGGTGGAACGCGGGCACCGTAGGAGGAACGGAAGGCTCTATAGCAACCAGAGCCTTCCCTCTCCTTAGGTGAGTATCTGTTTTTTTGTTTTTATTTAGGCTTCAGGCTCCTAAGAGTTTACATTTTTATTTTATTTGAAAGGCTGATTTTTAAATGAGGCAGCTGCAAGGAGGCAAACCTCATGACCTCCAGTGATTATGATCTCCTGTGTAGCCCTTATACACAGGCCTTCATGGCTTTCTTTCCCCTCTTTATGCACACAGTATCTGGTAGTATCATTGAGGCCTCTTTCGCAGTGGGACGGTACGTTTGATGCAACGTTAAAGTCGCACAACCTTCCCCCTAACGCAGCGCATGTAGGTTATGAAATTGGACGTTATTTTGCACTGCGTTGTGTCTCTTGGTGCGCCGTTTTCGTTGCATACTAATGGAACGAAAACAGCGCATGCGTTACATTTGAAGAAAAACAAAAAAAACCAGCATGTGCAACACACACAACGCAGCAAATGTATTGCTAAACGCACAGCATGCAGCACTTTCTAAATATTGCTACACGTTACACACAACGCAACATGTGCACTGTGAATGTCGCACAGACTTTGTATTGCTGTGCGTTAGTCTGTGTTATAAATTTTTATAACGTGTGGTGCGACTTTAACCACTTCCCGACCGCCTAACGCACAGAGGCGGCCGGGAAGTGGAGCCCTTAAGGACCGGCTCACCCACAGAGGCGGCGGTCCATTTAAGGGCATGGGCGGAGCGATCGCATCATCCGTGACGCGATCCTCCGCCGGCGCCTGTCACCGCTCGCTCGCCGCAACATCCCGCCGGCTATACGGAAGCGCCGGCGGGATGTTAACCCCGCGATCGCCGCATACAAAGTGTATAATACACTTTGTAATGTTTACAAAGTGTATTATACAGGCTGCCTCCTGCCCTGGTGGTCCCAGTGTCCGAGGGATCACCAGGGCAGGCTGCAGCCACCCTAGTCTGCACCCAAGCACACTGATTTCTCCCCCCCCGCCCCAGATCGCCCACAGCACCCATCAGACCCCCCCCGCCCACCCCCCAGACCCCTGTTTGCACCCAATCACCCCCCTAATCACCCATCAATCACTCCCTGTCACTATCTGTCAACGCTATTTTTTTTTTATCCCCCCCCTGCTCCCTGCCCCCTCCTGATCACCCCCCACCCCTCAGATTCTCCCCAGACCCCCCCCCCCCAGACCACCCCCCCCTGTTTACTGTATGCATCTATCCCCCTGATCACCTGTCAATCACCTGTCAATCACCCGTCAATCACCCGTCAATCACCCCCTGTCACTGCCACCCATCAATCAGCCCCTAACCTGCCCCTTGCGGGCAATCTGATCACCCCCCCACACCAATAGATCGCCCACAGATCCGACATCAGATCACCTCCCAAATCCATTGTTTACATCTATTCTCTCCTCTAAACACCCACTAATTACCCATCAATCACCCATCAATCACCCCCTATCACCACCTGTCACTTTTACCTATCAGATCAGACCCTAATCTGCCCCTTGCGGGCACCCAATCACCCGCCCACACGCTCAGATTGCCCTCTGACCCCCCCTTATCAATTCACCAGTGCATTAATTACATCTGTTCTTCCCTGTAATAACCCACTGATCACCTGTCAATCACCTGCCAATCACCTATCACCCATCAATCACCCCCTGTCACTGCCACCCATCAATCAGCCCCTAACCTGCCCCTTGCGGGCAATCTGATCACCCACCCACACCATTAGATCGCCCGCAAACCCGCCGTCAGATTACCTCCCAAATGTATCGTTTACATCTGTTATCTTCTCTAAACACCCACTAATTACCCATCAATCACCCATCAACCACCCCCTATCACCACCTGTCACTGTTACCTATCAGATCAGACCCTAATCTGCCCCTTGCGGGCACCCAATCACCCGCCCACACGCTCAGATTGCCCTCAGACCCCCCCCCCCCTTATCAATTCGCCAGTGCATTAATTACATCTGTCCTTCCCTGTAATAACCCACTGATCACCTGTCAATCACCTGCCAATCACCTATCACCCATCAATCACCCCCTGTCACTGCCACCCAACAATCAGCCCCTAACCTGCCCCTTGCGGGCAATCTGATCACCCACCCACACCAATAGATCGCCCGCAGATCCGACATCAGATCACCACCCAAGCGCAGCGTTTACATCTATTCTCTCCTCTAAACACCCACTAATTACCCATCAATCACCCATCAATCACTCCCTATCACCACCTGTCACTGTTACCTATCAGATCAGACCCTAATCTGCCCCTTGCGGGCACCCAATCACCCGCCTACACGCTCAGATTGCCCTCAGACCCCCCCTTATCAATTCGCCAGTGCAATATTTACATCTGTCCTTCCCTGTAATAACCCACTGATCACCTGTCAATCACCTGCCAATCACCTATCACCCATCAATCACCCCCTGTCACTGCCACCCAACAATCAGCCCCTAACCTGCCCCTTGCGGGCAAACTGATCACCCACCCACACCAATAGATCGCCCGCAGATCCGACATCAGATCACCACCCAAGCGCAGTGTTTCCATCTATTCTCTCCTCTAAACACCCACTAATTACCCATCAATCACCCATCAATCACCCCCTATCACCACCTGTCACTGTTACCCATCAGATTAGACCCTAATCTGCCCCTTGCGGGCACCCAATCGCCCGCCTACACGCTCAGATTGCCCTCAGACCCCCCCTTATCAATTCGCCAGTGCAATATTTACATCTGTTCTCCCCTGTAATAACCCACTGATTACCTGTCAATCACCTATCAATCACCCATCAATCACCCCCTGTCACTGCCACCCATCAATCACCCCCTGTCACTGCCACCCATCAATCACCCGCTGTCACTGCCACCCATCAATCAGCCCCTAACCTGCCCCTTGCGGGCAAACTGATCACCCACCCACACCAATAGATCGCCCGCAGATCCGACATCAGATCACCACCCAAGCGCAGTGTTTCCATCTATTCTCTACCCTAAACACCCACTAATTACCCATCAATCACCCCCTGTCACTGCTACCTATCAGATTAGACCCCTATCTGCCCCTAGGGCACTCAATCACCCGCCCACACCCTCAGAATGCCCTCAGACCCCAGCCCTGATCACCTCGCCAGTGCATTGCTTGCATCTATTCCCCCCTCTAATCACACCTTGAGACACCCATCAATCACCTCCTGTCACCCCCTAGCACACCTACCCATCAGATCAGGCCCCAATTTGCCCCGTGTGGGCTCCTGATCACTCGGCCAAACCCTCAGACCCCCTTCCGATCACCTCCCCAGTGCATTGATTGCATCTATTTTCCCCTCTAACCACCCCCTGAGACACCCATCAATCACCTCCTGTCACCCCCCTAGCACTCCTATCCATCAGATCAGGCCCAATACAACCTGTCATCTAAAAGGCCACCCTGCTTATGACCGGTTCCACAAAATTCGCCCCCTCATAGACCACCTGTCATCAAAATTTGCAGATGCTTATACCCCTGAACAGTCATTTTGAGACATTTGGTTTCCAGACTACTCACGGTTTTGGGCCTGTAAAATGCCAGGGCGGTATAGGAACCCCACAAGTGACCCCATTTTAGAAAAAAAAGACACCCCAAGGTATTCTGTTAGGTGTATAACGAGTTCATAGAAGATTTTATTTTTTGTCAAAAGTTAGCGGAAATTAATTTTTATTGGTTTTTTTTCACAAAGTGTCATTTTTCACTAACTTGTGACAAAAAATAAAATCTTCTATGAACTCGCCATACACCTAACGGAATACCTTGGGGTGTCTTCTTTCTAAAATGGGGTCACTTGTGGGGTTCCTATACTGCCCTGGCATTTTAGGGGCCCTAAACCGCGAGGAGTAGTCTAGAAAACAAATGCTTCAAAATGACCTGTGAATAGGACGTTGGGCCCCTTAGCGCACCTAGGCTGCAAAAAAGTGTCACACATGTGGTACCGCCGTACTCAGGAAAAGTAGTATAATGTGTTTTGGGGTGTATTTTTACACATACCCATGCTGGGTGGGAGAAATTTCTATGTAAATGGACAATTGTGTGTAAAAAAATCAAACAATTGTCATTTACAGAGATATTTCTCCCACTTAGCATGGGTATGTGTAAAAATACACCCCAAAACGCATTATACTACTTCTCCTGAGTACAGCGGTACCACATGTGTGGCACTTTTTTACACCCTAAGTACGCTAAGGGGCCCAAAGTCCAATGAGTACCTTTAGGATTTCACAGGTCATTTTGCGACATTTGGTTTCAAGACTACTCCTCACGGTTTAGGGCCCCTAAAATGCCAGGGCAGTATAGGAACCCCACAAATGACCCCATTCTAGAAAGAAGACACCCAAAGGTATTCCGTACGGAGTATGGTGAGTTCATAGAAGATTTTATTTTTTGTCACAAGTTAGCGGAAAATGACACTTTGTGAAAAAAAACTATTAAAATCAATTTCCGCTAACTTGTGACAAAAAAATAAAAACTTCTATGAACTCACCATACTCCTAACGGAATACCTTGAGGTGTCTTCTTTCTAAAATGGGGTCATTAGTGGGGTTCCTATACTGCCCTGGCATTTTAGGGGCCCTAAACCGTGAGGAGTAGTCTTGAAACAAAAATGACCTGTGAAATCCTAAAGGTACTCATTGGACTTTGGGCCCCTTAGTGCAGTTAGGGTGCAAAAAAGTGCCACACATGTGGTATTGCCGTACTCAGGAGAAGTAGTATAATGTGTTTTGGGGTGTATTTTTACACATACCCATGCTGGGTGGGAGAAATATCTCTGTAAATGACAATTTGTTAATTTTTTTACACACAATTGTCCATTTACAGAGATATTTCTCCCACTCAGCATGGGTATGTGTAAAAATACACCACAAAACACATTATACTACTTCTCCTGAGTACGGCGATACCACATGTGTGGCACTTTTTTGCACCCTAACTGCGCTAAAGGGCCCAAAGTCCAATGAGCACCTTTAGGCTTTACAGGGGTGCTTACAATTTAGCACCCCCCAAAATGTCAGGACAGTAAACACACCCCACAAATGATCCCATTTTGGAAAGTAGACCCTTCAAGGTATTCAGAGAGGGGCATGGTGAGTCCGTGGCAGATTTCATTTTTTTTTGTCGCAAGTTAGAAGAAATGGAAACTTTTTTTTTTTCTCACAAAGTGTCATTTTCCGCTTACTTGTGACAAAAAATAATATCTTCTATGAACTCACTATGCCTCTCAGTGAAAAATGGGGTCATTTGGGGGGTATTTATACTATCCTGGAATTCTAGCCCCTCATGAAACATGACAGGGGGTCAGAAAAGTCAGAGATGCTTGAAAATGGGAAAATTCACTTTTTGCACCATAGTTTGTAAACGCTATAACTTTTACCCAAACCAATAAATATACACTGAATGGGTTTTTTTTTATCAAAAACATGTTTGTCCACATTTTTCGCGCTTCATGTATACAGAAATTTTACTTTATTTGAAAAATGTCAGCACAGAAAGTTAAAAAAATATTTTTTTTGCCAAAATTCATGTCTTTTTTGATGAATATAATAAAAAGTAAAAATCGCAGGAGCAATCAAATAGCACCAAAAGAAAGCTTTATTAGTGACAAGAAAAGGAGCCAAAATTCATTTAGGTGGTAGGTTTTATGAGCGAGCAATAAACCGTGAAAGCTGCAGTGGTCTGAATGGAAAAAAAGTGGCCGGTCCTTAAGGGGTAGAAAGCCCTAGGTCCTCAAGTGGTTAACGTCCCACTGTGAAAGAGGCCTAAAGCCAACAGATCTACCCTATAGCATTTCCTTGTAGGAAGGTGCAGCAATAGTTTCGCTTACACTATGTACATAAGAGTAAAGTGCTTTGTTTATCTGCAGATGATTGTTCCATTTCACAATAGTGCGGTTTCACTTTACAGGAGATACTCTAAACATTCCACCCCACAGGAGAGGCTGTACTTTCTGCCGATCAATGAAGAGTGTATTGATGAGTCACTTGTCTCTTTCATCTTGCAAGGGGCACTCCGGTTAACAGAAAAACCTGTTTAAGTCATTGTAATCACCACTTCCAGCACCTGTGAACTCTCCTCTCTGTGTCAATCAGCCTGTTTGTGATTCTATCAGTGCCTGCCAGGCATTGCGGCTGTTTTCATGGAAAGATTCTTTTCAGACTTGGGAATTCTTTCACTAAGGCTTCCTTCACTCTGGGAATCGCAAAACGTTAGCAAAATCACCAGCGTTTTGCAAAGCCATTTTACAGCAATTTTTCACTGTACAGGAAAGCAATTTCGGAGCGATTGTGTTTTCCGATTTTATAACATTGAAATGCAATTGCTCCAATATTGCTAAAAAATGCTGCACGCAGCGTTTTTGTGATTTCAGCAAATTGCTAATCGCTAAGTGTGAGCACTGCCATACACTTTACATAGCAGCGATCGCCAGTGATTGATAAGGTTGCTGAAATCGCTGGTAAAGCCGGCAACCAAGTGTAATGAGTGTATGTGGACACAGACAGGTAATGTCTTCATGCATGAGATACTGGGGGGCATATTTTACACTGGGGGGGGGGGGACACAGCCATGGGGACTATGAGGCGGCGTCACTAGGGCGTTTCACAAACTATTTCATACTGAAATTGATCGGAAATTGGCCTGTGGGTTATGGTGCCCAACAGATCTCTCTCCGATCAGAGAGAGATCTGTCTTTTGGTCGAATCTGCCAATCATCACTAGATATATGGCCACCTTGAGGGCCCATTCACACTAGAGCCTTTTGCAGCTAGCGCTAGTGTAATGAAACCCCATGGGCCCGTTCTTACTTGGGCGATTTGCGCTAATCGCCACAAAACGCGAAACGCAAACGCGTCGCCTGCACCATTTTCAGGCGTTTTCCCGGCGATCGCGTTTCAGTGCTATAGAAGCGCTAAACGCGATAGCGGCAAAATCGCTGCAGTGTTCAGTGATTTTTCCACGTGAAATCACTGAAAAATCACTCCTGCATAACGCTGCAAAAATCTCCGGCGTTTTGAAAATGTAAGTGTGAATGGGCCCTTAGTGTATGGCCAGCTTTAGTTATGTCACTTACTGTCCCTCAGATGAGTTGAAAAGGGAGGGGGGGGGAGGGGTGGACTAATTTTCAGAATGCTTTTAGAATGAGTGGAAATCGGAGTGCCTGGAGAAAACATGGGGAGAATATACAATCTTCATGCAATGCAGATAGTGTCCAGGCCAAGAGAACACAGAACTCTAGTACTGTGAGCAAGTGTTGTGAGCAAGAGCCACCATAGTGCTCTGCTCACATGTTCTGTTTATACTGATCCAGTTTATGTCAGGGTCAGTCTAAAAACTATAAGGGCCCGTTTCCACTATCGCCAATCCGCATGCGCTGCCCGCATGCAGATTCGCACAGCCAATACAAGTGAATGGGACTGTTTCCACTTGTCAGTTTTGCTGTGCGTTTTTCTGTGCAGGATTTTTCTGCACGGCAGAGCCCTCAGAATTCGCTTGTGGAATGCAGGCGAATCGCACGCAATGTATTTAATAGGGAAATCGCATGTGTTTCTTTCCCCCATGCGTTTTTTGCCGCGAATTTGCATGCGATTTCGCATAGGTACCCATGTTCATTCACACAGGCAGTGACATGGTTAAAATCGCTTTACCCTAACCTATGCGAAATTGCATGCGAAAAAACAAAAACCACATGCGGAATCGCACCCGCATGCGATTTCGCCTGCAGTGATTCGCCAGCGATTCCGCAAAGAAATAGTGGAAACGGGCCCTAACTGTATGTTGCAATGCTTGTCGGTGGCAGTACTGTACTTTGTGCTGATGAAGGCCAAGTAGCCTGAAACAGCTAAGCTGGAAGAAATTTGTTTCACTTTCACTGAAATAAATGTTTCACTGTCTAACTACTCAGCTTGAATCTATGTACACACGCCTAGATGGATCGACGTCCCCTGATCCATCTGGCAGAATCTGCAAGCGTCATTGGCGACAACGGAAAAGAACGTTCTTGTAAAAGATCGTTAACCCAATCGCGGCAAATTACAGCAAAAGGCAATGGAGATCGTAACGATCCTTAGCGATATGATGCAAAAAGGCAGTAGTTTGAAAACAAACGATTGCCGTGGGTGGTTGTGAAACATCGTTAGCAGATTTTTGATAAACCATGTTATACGATATTTAAAAAAAATATGGTTTGCTGTGAAAAAGCGATGATGGGCAGATTTGACCAACAGACAATCGAATCTGATTAGAGAGAGATGTGTCACCTGCCTAGTGCCTATACACATGCTGAAATTAATCAGGAATCGGCCTTGTGACACCACATTCGCTAGCCCCCCTAATATCAAATGTGCCCCCTCCAGTGCCTGGTGCACTATATATACTTTACCTGTCCATGTCCGTTGCTGACTCTGTCCTCCATCCACGCGCCCCACGTGGTTGTCATCCTTACACGTGGGCGCATGTGTGATGTCATACACGCGCCCACGTTACACCGGCAACCACATGGGGTGCTTGTACGGAGGGAGCCTTGAGCCAGTGGCGAATGCAGACTGGTAAAGTGTAGTACACTGACAATAGAGGAAAAAGAATTGGAGGTTTCATCGCTTGTCCCGATATCTGCCACATACCCGATCAACCACGACGGCCCAACAATTTGCAGCATATCCGATCCACGTGCTCAGCTCGAAATTGGTTGCATCATCGATCGGACATGCTCTTGGCGGCACTGATATTCATCTCATTCGATAATAATTATCGATTCGTATGGTTGATTGGCTGCCAAGCTGATAAATGTATGGTCACCTTTTAGTTTTACAGAGGACAATTTTCAGGAGGGAAGAATCCAGCATCAGATAACAGCGGACCATTGACCTGTTGTGCCCTCATGCCACTATACTAAATGGCTAAACTGCTTTGTTTATTTGTCTTCTCAGCATTTAGTGTCCCCTTTGTTTTGGTTAGAGGAGTATTGGCAGCTTATGTGTTTATTTTCTCTGGGCTGTTCCCTGGATATGGAAGCCAGGCACAGATAGTGTATAGCTGGGGGATGGAGCAGAGAAAGGCCTGGGATGGATTAAGCAGACACTGATTCATTTAGTGACAGTTATTGGAGGATCTGCACCATGCAATCCATCAGATTCATCTGAAGGTGAAAACCCTTCAATTGACCATCGGATTAGCTGATCCCCGAGGGGGATATTTGTAGATAAGGATCAGTAAACCCCGGCCACCCACACAGCAAGGCCGCTCTATACTACTTTCTTACAACTGCACTTTCAATGAATAAATACTAAACAAAGCTTTTGCTCAGTTCTAATTTAATTTGTTTTGAATGTTTACAAGCTATTCAGTTTTTTTTGTTTTTGTTTTTAAGTTTTGGATTATCTTTTGTTTTACAAGTAATCCTGGCCATACATCTACCGATAATGCGGCCCGATCCACCATCTAATAATTCATTTATTTTATTTAGTCAGAGGAAAGTGCTGCAACAAGCATGCCTGATCGCCGATTTGACCGATTTTGGGCAGAAATCGGTTGAATGTATCGATTGAGCAAGCAGAAAAATCTATCTGATGTGGTTGATCGGGGGCATGGCAATAATGGCGTGGGTTATCATGATGTACCCCCGGACGCCGTCCCCCAAATGTAAATGTGTCATAAAGGGGACCCTGCGTGGCATGCACCATGTCCTGTGCCTTAATAAAGGGACCCTGCATGGCATGCACCATGTCCTGTGCCTTAATAAAGGGGACCCTGCGTGGCATGCACCATGTCCTGTGCCTTAATAAAGGGGACCCTGCGTGGCATGCACCATGTCCTGTGCCTTAATAAAGGGGACCCTGCATGGCATGCACCATGTCCTGTGCCTTAATAAAGGGGACCCTGCGTGGCATGCACCATGTCCTGTGCCTTAATAAAGGGGACCCTGCATGGCATGCACCATGTCCTGTGCCTTAATAAAGGGGACCCTGCGTGGCATGCACCATGTCCTGTGCCTTAATAAAGGGGACCCTGCATGGCATGCACCATGTCCTGTGCCTTAATAAAGGGGACCCTGCGTGGCATGCACCATGTCCTGTGCCTTAATAAAGGGGACCCTGCATGGCATGCACCATGTCCTGTGCCTTAATAAAGGGGACCCTGCGTGGCATGCACCATGTCCTGTGCCTTAATAAAGGGGACCCTGCGTGGCATGCACCATGTCCTGTGCCTTAATAAAGGGGACCCTGCGTGGCATGCACCATGTCCTGTGCCTTAATAAAGGGGACCCTGCGTGGCATGCACCATGTCCTGTGCCTTAATAAAGGGGACCCTGCGTGGCATGCACCATGTCCTGTGCCTTAATAAAGGGGACCCTGCGTGGCATGCACCATGTCCTGTGCCTTGATAAATGGGACCCTGCGTGGCATGTACCATGTCCTCTGCCTTGATAAATGGGACCCTGCGTGGCATGTACCATGTCCTGTGCCTTGATAAATGGGACCCTGCGTGGCGTGTACCATGTCCTCTGCCTTGATAAGGGGGACCCTGCGTGGCATGTACCATGTCATGTGCCTTGATAAATGGGACCCTGCGTGGCATGTACCATGTCCTCTGCTTTGATAAGGGGGACCCTGCGTGGCATGTACCATGTCCTGTGCCTTGATAAAGGGGACCCTGCGTGGCGTGTACCATGTCCTGTGCCTTGATAAGGGGGACCCTGCGTGGCATGTACCATGTCCTGTGCCTTGATAAAGGGGACCCTGCGTGGCATGTACCATGTCCTGTGCCTTGATAAATGGGGACCCTGCGTGGCATGTACCATGTCCTGTGCCTTGATAAATGGGGACCCTGCGTGGCATGTACCATGTCCTGTGCCTTGATAAGGGGGACCCTGCGTAACATGTACCATGTCCTGTGCCTTGATAAAGGGGACCCTGCATGGCATGTACCATGTCCTGTGCCTTGATAAAGGGGACCCTGCGTGGCATGTACCATGTCCTGTGCCTTGATAAATGGGACCCTGCGTGGCATGTACCATGTCCTCTGCCTTGATAAGGGGGACCATGCGTGGCATGCACCATGTCCTCTGCCTTGATAAAGGGGACCTTGCATGGCATTTACCATGTCCTGTGCCTTAATAAGGGGGACCCTGTGTGGCATGTACCATGTCCTGTGCTTTGATAAAGGGGACCCTGCGTGGCATGTACCATGTCCTGTGCTTTGATAAGGGGGACCATGCGTGGCTCTGAAATGATTATACGTAAAGTGGTCGGATGATGTCATATATTGTAATTGAACAAGGAAAGCATGCTTCCTGATATCCAGTGTTCTTTGAAGATTTGTGGATGCTACTTGTATTGATCCAGCACCTGCTTTCCCAGAGGTGTGCAATCTTTGGAATGGCATGCAGACATTTTATACAGTTTACAAAGCCTTGTAGGTTTTTAAATCAGAAACGTCAGTAGTAGTTCTCTGTCTGTGTGTTAGTGTGACACATCTCTGCGCTCTGCTGTGAAATTAGATGAGAAACCATTCTGACGTTTTTGATTTATTAGGGCAGACCGGAAAGGAATGACCTAGGGATTATCATTCTTTGCTCAACAGCTCCACCTGCTGGCTTGAAGTGGTAAACGTGAAATAATTATCTATCAAATTTCATATTTACCCACCAGTAATTAAAAAAATAATAATAATGACCCCACTCTTCTCTTTTTCTTTTAATTTATATTTGATTAATTTTTTTTCAAAATCTCCGGACTTCATGGGTCACCTGGTATATGACTCCTTGATTAGGGATCCCTGGCATATTTTGGAAATAAAGTGATTAAACTGAACAGATGCTATTATACTTTCTCCATGTTGCAATTAAAGGGACCCTCCAATTTTTTTATTACAATAAATACCCTTTTTACTTTTTAACAGTTGTGACAGTGTTAAACCCTAGTGTGAGTATAGAAAATCCCTTTATTCTCACATTTTCTGCTTCTCAGATTAAACTGTACTAATGTCACTAACGTCACAGTCTGATGTCCCTGCTATAGTGTAACATAACTTACCAGTATGTTTTTAGTAGTAAACGCATACAAACACAAGGAGAACATATAATCTCCATGCAGATAGTGTCTATAACCTTAGATTATAACCAGAGACCCCCACGGTGGCAAAGTAAGGGCGGATCGCTCAAAAAACAGTGTCTGAGACTTCGGTGCAGCCGGCGCCACCATAGGCTGTAATAGGAATTACAGCTGCGCCCAGTGAGTAATTTGGGCGCCGTCAAAAGACAGCATAAATCACTGCAAAAACACTGTAATTCGGCCGCCAGCAATATCTGGAAGATGAATTACATCATTACCCACTATCCATGGGGGCCTGGAGGGGGAATAGTAATTAACACCGCCGGGACTTGTGCAGGAGCAGGGTGAGCCATTTATCGGCTTTAGCCTGCGCCCAAATCTCCTCGGGACTTTATAACAGGTACGCAGGTGAGGCTGATATACACTACATCAATGCCCCCCCCAACACACACACACACCCACTCACTCTTTCTCACACACACACTCACTCTTTCTCACACACTCACTCACACTCTTTCTCACTCAACACACACACACACACTCACTCTTTCTCACTCACACTCACACTCTTTCACACACACACACACACACACACACACACACACACACACACACACACACACACACACACACACACACACACACACACACACAATCTTTCTCACACACACACACACTCACTCTTTTTCACACACGCACTCACTCTTTTTCACACACACACTCACTCTTTTTCACACACACACTCACTCTTTTTCACACACACACTCACTCTTTTTCACACACACACTCACTCTTTTTCACACACACACTCACTCTTTTTCACACACACACTCACTCTTTTTCACACACACACTCACTCTTTTTCACACACACACTCACTCTTTCTCACTCACACACTCACTCTTTCTCACTCACACACACACACACTCATACTCTCTCACACACACACACACACACACACACACACACACACACACACACACACACACACACACACACACACACACACGTATACCACGAAGAATTTATAAGCAAAACGCATAGTTTTATCATTGAAACCTGCCTACTCCTTCCCATCATTGCATTTCTTTCATATTATTATGTGAAAATAAAGGTTAGG
The DNA here is from genome assembly GCF_040937935.1 of Hyperolius riggenbachi. NCBI lineage: Eukaryota > Metazoa > Chordata > Amphibia > Anura > Hyperoliidae > Hyperolius > Hyperolius riggenbachi. Next base: position 324,512,620 of record NC_090651.1, on the reverse strand, counting down.
AATATAGTTTGGATGTGACTATTTCCATTCACCATTTTCTCTTTCCTCCTCCGTGCAGAAACCCCAAATTATTCTGGTGCCGGAGCCACCGGCGGTATCATCGGGGGGATCATTGCCGCCATTGTAGGAATAGCCGTGGTAGCGACCATCGTCATGATCTACCGACAGCAGCGGAAGAATCAGACTGCCAAGGATGATGAGGAGTGAGTATAATGTGACTCTGCTCTGCATACACACCTGGCTGATAGACATCAGGGGAAACCTGTAGCCCTGAGGCCAGGTGTCCCATCAGTGGTGACTGTTTAACCCCGGCCTGTATGACTCGTGAGGAAATATTCCAGTAGCAACCAGTCAGTACTTTTCTTGGAGAGGAACACTTGCCCTACAGTTCACTCTCGCAGTCTGTAGTACAGCCCCAATGTAACTGTATTTCGTACCTCCCAACTTTTTGAGATGAGAAAGAGGGACACTTAAGCCATGCCCCTGATCACGCCCTCATCACACCCCTAGTCACCCATACCATAAATATTTCATAAGAAAAATATGTTGTTTTATAATTCAAACCACACAGGTCCTTTCTATCCTGGTTCATTTCAAATTAGTATTATATCAATTTACAGGATGGGAACAAAGTTTAGAGTTAATCAAACACATTTTTTAGTAGATAAATATATATATTTACATAGAAAGAGGGACAAAGTCCTGAAAGAGGGACAAATGAAGAGGAAAGAGGGACAGAGGGACAGGGCTCCCAAAGAGGGACTGTCCCTCCAAAAGGAGCTATGGTATTTAGTAACACGAACATGTCATTTCTTATCAAACACATTTAAAGTAAATCTAAAGTGGGAGGGATATGGCGGCTGCCATAAAGATCTGCTCTGCCATGACGGTCGTTATCGCAGCGTGTCGCAAAGTGTTGTTCACCTAATCGCATGCCTGTACCCACCTCATGAGATCACGGAAATGATTGCTCATCGCTTATAAAAATCACCTGTTGGAAGAATCATGCGAAGAATCGTGAGGCGGGTACGAACCTTTAAGGTGCATAAACACGCACTACATCCGGCAACGATGTGTCCGTCAGACCCTCCCGCTGGGTGGACGTTCAGCCGACAGTAGTGCGTGTGTACGCGCTGTCGGCGGACTGATGAGGCTGTTTCTGAACGTCCGCCCAGCGGGAGGGTCTGACTGACACACGCATGTGGGGGGACCAAAGCGGCGTCTGTCAGCAGCCAGTGCTGGACGTGACTGCGCCGTTCTGCCAGAGCCAGGCAGACAACTGAGCCAGCCGGTGCCCAACATACGAGGAGAGACTGTTTCTAAAATGCTATTCCTATGATTAAAGCGAACCTCCAGACTAAACATCTACTCAGCAGCACTGAAAAGGCTTGGTGTTTCTTTCACAGGTTCACAGCATCAGAACTTTGTTTTTAATACCTAAGCCTAATTTTTAGCTGCTTGGAAGCTAAGCTCCACCCCATCAAAGAAAACTGCCTGGGCATTTTTCCCCTGATGCTGTGCAAAGCATGATGGGATTTCTGATGTTGTTGTTCTAATTGCCTAGCAGTTGGGAGGAGTGATCTGGACACAGGACAGTTGGAACTGTGTCTCATGCTACCTGTCACCTCCTTTCAACCAAAAAGATGGCTGCCCTCATGAAATCACAAACCTTTGCCTGTTCTTTTGAAACAGGATGGCTAAGAGATTATATTACCTATCTATTTTAATTAACATAACTAATGTAACTTAATGACACGTATGTTTGTTTAGGCTGAAGTTCCTCTTTAACATCTGAAATTGTAAGTGCACGCATGATATTTTATGCTTTTAAAGAGAGTACAATTTTACACTGTGAAAGGCTTCTCTTTGAGGTGATTTTCTGAATGTTGGAGGAAGAGGATAGGCTGCGGCATATTATACTGTGAAAAGGATCTTAGTAACTATTGGGGTATTCAATACCATCAGTGCCAGAGGGGTGGGAGATGGCCCTAAGCACCTCGAGACATAACTAGACCGGTTTATAGGTCCCTATCACCTCTGGTTCTTTTATTAGCATTGTTCAGGTTTATGCATTGCACACAACTGTGCTTTATGCGATAAATATAATAAAATCATCCACCTAGGACCTCTGCTCCCTTGCTGACAGAAGAGTGAGTGTTACTTCCCCAGCACAGAGCAGGTCGCCACCCCTCCCAGCATCCTCCCACTGCTGAGAGAAATTAACTCATTGTGGCCAGCTGTGCAGCTCAATAGTAGGAATGATCAATAATATGCAAATTTTTCAGAGTTCGTGCAAATTTATGTAAATTGTTATGCAAATATATGCAGCTTGAAAATTGACCAATCAATTTAAACCTGAGTGGGACTTAATTGGTCCATTTTCAAGCTGCATATATTTGTATAAAACTGTACACAAATTTGCATAAACTCAGAAAAATGTTCATATCATTGATCATCCCTACTCACTAGTCTCCTCCTCCTTTTGTGTCACCAGCCCCTCCCTCTAGATTGTAAGCCTTTGGCAGGGCCCTCTTCCCTTGTGTATCATACTTGACTGTGTGCACTTTACCCAGAATTTGGAACTGGTAATTTTTTTACCACTACCATTCCAGTTTATGATCTGGCATTGTACTATTATCTGCATTGTGTTGTGTATCTTATTGCTATTACCTGTATTGTTGTATCTATGGTCTGTTACCTGTATTGTTCTGTCAACCCTGTTATCATTGTCTGTAAGCCTATTTATTGTACAGCGCTGCGTAATATGTTGGCGCTATATAAATCTAATAAATAATAATAATAATAGTCTTATCTTCCACATAGACAGGCGGGCAGAGTCAAGGAAAGACTGGCTTGTGTGCTCTCCAGCTCCACCCTGAATACATAAATATGGGTGATGATTGGATGGGGGCGGGGTCCGAATTTGGCCAATAAGATTTCACCGTCAGCTCAGTAGGAAACTGAGCTACTGGATCCAGCCAGCCATGTACTTTCAGTTTATCCGAGAACAAAACTGTTAAATAACATTGTCATACAAGTTATTAGAGCTGCCATTTAATGAAAATGCCAAATGTGAGAATGTATGGGGCTGTTCACGTACTCTCCTGCTAATTTCCCCCGCTCAGCCCTGGATCCCTCCACTGATGGAGACTGATTACCTATAATTGGAGTGTGAGGGCTGCAGGCAGGGAAAGTGATTCATTCCTGGAGGCAGCACAAGTATCTCATCAGACATATTGATGTAATGACACATGGAATGTATGAGGTCACCGATGATGTGATGACCCCTCTGCTGCTGATTCCTTTGTAATGTGACAAAGATGAAGAAGCTGATATTTCTGGGACAGGCGCAGGAGAAGTCGCTGAACAGCTGGGAACGATAGCCTGCAGAGCTGTCCATACATTAATCCCACTGATGGAATTATTCCTCTGTGAGCACATAGGGTAGCAGGTGGTCACCTAGGCAGCCAGTTCTGTATTAACTGACAAATGAGATGTGCGGCCGTTACAGTAACTGTCAGTCACTTGCAATGGCAGCAACAGAATGATTTACATATTCCAGCCACTGTCCTGAAGAGATGCATCATGGTTGTTGATTCTTTATCATCTGGTGGTGAAAGCTGGAGATACCTTCTGTTTTAAAGGATACTCGAGGTGACATGTGACATCATGAGATAGACATGTGTATTTACAGTGCCTAGCACACAAATAACTAGGCTGTGTTCCTTTTATCTTTTTTGCCTGAAAGAGTTAAATATCATGTATTTAAGTAGCTGACTCAGTCCTGACTCAGGCAGGAAGTGACTACAGTGTGACCCACACTGATAAGAAATTCCAACTATAAAACACTTTCCTAGCAGAAAATGGTTTCTGAGAACAGGAAAGAGATAAAAAGGATCAATAGTTCATTGATTTTAGCTCTGGCATACTTCAATGAAGGTGTCATTGAGCAAAAACAACAAAACAGGTAACATTTAAAGTAGATTTAAACATAAAATTAAACTGTGGAATATCTTAAAAAGTCATTTTTAGTTGAAAGAAGATAGATACAATCTTTTATTTCATTAGTTTATTTTCGCCTCAGGTGTCCTTTTTAAAATGGACCTGAACTCTTTGCACAGAGCACAAGGAAAACAGAGAGAAATGCAACCTGTGTGTTTTTAGACAGAAGAGCCTGTCTATTTCCACCTCACCGTCAAGTAATCACAAGTGTAATTTGAGCTCTCAGCTGTGTCAGCACAGAAATTCTCTAGTCCCAAGCAGACACAGCTGATATGTAAACACAGGATGTTAACCCTTTGTCTTCTTCCATAGCTTCCAAGCTGTAACAATGAAATGTTTTTCTTTAAAGGTTATTATACTATTGCTTATCTCTTACAGCAGAGAGGTAGTTCTGAGTTCAGGTCTGCTTTAAAACCCTCCAGTCTCTGCCTTGATTATAGCTGTTGCTTCTTTATCTTGCGGTGATGAAATCTGTAGATGCCTTGTGTTTTAACTATGGTACTTAAAGACCGCCCCACGCCAGTGGGCGTGGTCGCAAAGGCAGCCCCAGGACCACCTAACGCCAATCGGCGTCAAGTCCTGGGGCTGGAATTTGCAGGAGATTGCGCGCAGGCTGCGCGCGCATTTCCTGCTTGAGGGGCGGAGCTCCGCCCCGACTTCAGTCTCCGAGCGCCGCTCGGGAGACTGTTAGACGGCGAAATCGCCATCTTTACACAGTGTACAGAGCTGCGATCAGCAGCAGCACTGTAATGGGGACAGCCGTGTGACACGATCGGCAGACGGGGGAGGGAGGGTAATGTGCATATGAAATTTTTTTTTTTTTTAAAAATGACACCGAAAATGTTTGTTATAAACAAACAAACAAACCTGGGGATGATCAGACCCCACCAACAAAGAGCTCTGTTGGTGGGGGGAAAGGGGGGGGGGGGAACACTTGTGTGCAAAGTTGTGCGGCCCTGCAGCTAGGCCTTAAAGCTGCAGTGGCCTGTTTCATAATAAAAGGCCTGGTCTTTAGGGTGGTTAATCACTATGGTCCTCAAGTGGTTAAATCCCTTTTATGCACAGGTCTTTTATTAAAAAAACTATTTTTAGTGAATTCAAGCATTAAAAGATGTATAAAAAATTATTTCGCCAGCTAGAAAAGGGAAAGAATTGGTGGCAACAATTTCAGGTCCATAGCAACGGACTATTGCCTGCTCATACCACATCACAGTAGTCGAGAAGGGCAGCCGTTGCTATGGTAATGCTCGTTACTAACGGTAATGACGATCAACGTAAGGTAAACATGAACATTCACTTTTGTACGTTATCCAGCTCTGTATCATGCTTAATCATTAAAGGCAGGGGTGTTGCTAAGATCGTATGAGATCCGGGGCACTCCAGATGGAAAATGGGTGTGGCCATGCACTGTAATGTGGGTGTGGTCATGGGTGGAGCGAAATGTACATGAAATTAATAGCAGCCTAAAGGTGTCCACTAATGATACAATCTTTTTCATGCAATTTTACCAAATCTATGTAGTATAAGTGTAACTGAGTGAATATATTGAATGGATAATGTAGGCAGTTACCTTATATTACATAGAAATTGTAAGATTGGATGAAAAAGGTTGTATCGTTAGAGGCCAGTTTAAGTAGGCCTGCCCAGCAGAATGTTGGATGAGGCCCACCCCTCTCCATTAATACAAATTTTGAGGCACCACAACTCCCAGCACGCCCTCATAGAAGAACCACAGCTCCCTGCATGCCCCAATAAAAAGACACCACAGCGCCCAGCATGGCACCACAGCACCCAATATGCCCCCAAAGAGGCACCACAGCACCTAGCATAACCCCAATTGATGCACCACAGCTCCCAGCATGCACGCCATTGAGGCACCACAGCCCGGGGGGACATCCGGGGCACGTGCCACTGATCTTTGGGGCTAGCAATACCCGATTAAAAGTATTACCCAAATCAACTTTTGTTGGTTTGATGTTGGCATATATTCTCCACAACGAACACCGGGCCTTACTTGCGTGACTAGGTGACAAAGATCATGTGACCCCCAAACCAAGGTTTGGGGAATATGTGTCCACTTAAGGGCCCTTTTCCACTGCACAGCTGAATCGCAAAATCACAAATCACTAGTGATTTTTAATTCGCTAGGGTTGCCACTTTATCATAGAAATCATGAAAACTATTTTTCACTATAGTGATTCGATTTGCAAATAGCAATCACTTTCTGGCGTTATTTTAAGGATGATAATGCAATGCAATGCAAATGAAAAATTGCAATTGCATAACAAAATTAAGAAAAAATCGCAATCACTGGCGTTTGTGATTTGTGATTGCTAGTGGAAAAGGGCCCTTAGACTTGCACTTTAGACTTACAGTGATCATTATGGGTTTTTCTTACTATTCTGTTCATAAAACCTGTTTTACTTGTCTGTCTTTTTTTATCTAATACGTGTAGAATTTTAGCAAAAAGGTGTGTTCATCTAATAATGCTGTTTTCTCTTTCAGTTTAGAGGGTCCTCCAGCATATAAACCACCTCCTCCTTCAATAAAGCAGCAGTTTGACCAGGTAAAATGTTCAGTGTTTAAAGGGTACCTCAAGTGACATGTGACATGAGATAAATATATGTACACCTAGTACCAATCCTACATAGACATACCTCCCAACATTTTGAAATGAAAGCGGGACACTTAAGCCACACCCCCAACCACACCCCTGGCACACCCCTAGTCACGCATACAACATTTCATATGTTTTTTTTTTTTTTTTTTAATTAAAACTACAATGGGCATTTAAATTTACAAAAAAAAAATAGACAATATACCCTGCCCGTGGGTGGGTAGGAGGGTGATGGTGCCCGTGGGTGGGTAGGAGGGTGACGGTGCCCGTGGGTGAGGAAGAGGGTGCCCCTGGAGAGCAGGGGAAAAAATGATTGAGGCGCCAGCTGCGCGGATGTGGTGTGTGGGATGCAGGTCCAGCATCATATTTTCCCTCCCTCCGAATGTGCCCCCGTGTCCCCCTGTTTGCAGAGTAAAGTGCACAGCTGAGCGGGCTGTCATCTTACTATTCATCCTTGAGTACCGGCATCTGGCTCTTCTCTTCATCCCGCTTCCTGTGACATCACAGGAAGTAGAGTGAAGCCAGATCCCGGTACGCGAGGATAAATGGTAAGATTAAATGACAGACCGCTCCGCTGTGCAAACTTACTCTGCAACAGGGGGGACACTGGGGGGCACATTAGGAGGGAGGGAGAATATTATGCCCGGACCGTCATCCCACACACCGCATCTGCGCGGCTGGCGCCTTGGTCATTTTTTTTTTTCACATCTGACCCCCCCAGCCAGCCGGGACACTGGGGGTCATAACGGGAGAACAGGAGAGCCCCCCCCAAATCGGGACAGTCCTGCAGGATACGGGACAGTTGGGGGGCATGCATAGAACTTAAGTCTTGTTCCTTTTTGTTTTTTTATTGGTAGGGGTTAACAATCTAGGGTTCTAAGTGATACTTCCTCTGCAGCAGGACTATAGGGTAACCAATTCAAGATCTGACTGTATAGAAATCAAATAACATTGTAACATTACCTTCCTGTACCTGAGACAGGCAAAACTTAAGGTTTTTTTCAGATTGGGATTTCAAGAAAGTCCTATTTAGAATTTGAACTATAGATACAATCGTTTATCTCATCCGTTTATTTTTTACTTTGGGTTTGCTGTAAGCGCTTCTGGACCACGCTGCTTTCATTGGCTCCTGCCCTGGGGATTACTGTAAGACAATTACAGTAATAACATTTCTAAAGGGAAAAGACAGCTCTGGTCTTTAAAGAGGAACTGTAGTGTAATACGTTTTTGTTTATTTATTGTATTTATAAAGCGCCAACATATTACGCAGCACTGGTAATATATAAAATTGCTTATTGTTTACAATATTATTTATAGATTATTTAGTCAGTTTTTGCCCATTGTGAAATCTTTCCTCTCCCTGATTTACATTCTGAACTTTATCACTGGTGGTGACCTCTTTAGGTGATCTGTACGCAATGTTCATTACTGAGAGTTCTATGCTCAGAGGGAGATGCTGCTTGCTGGGCAGATGGAAAAAGCCATTATTTCCCACAATGCAACGAGATTCGCAGAAAGCAAGCTGTCAGGACCATGGTCATGACATCACACTGTGGTGTGCGGGGGTGGGAAGGCACCACAATATCAGCCACAGAGACCTCCCCCCCAGTGATTTTTTCAAGAAATGATAACGATTTTTCATGGGAAAGTGGATATAAGCTACTGATTGGAATGACGTTCAATCCTGGGTTCAAGTTTATCTTTAAGGGGTCAGAACCATCCGGTCCTGAAAGGGTTAAAGTATACTGTGAGGGGAAAAATTACCTCATTAGAGGGAAGCCTCTAAGTAGTCCAGATCTAGCGCTTAGACTATTGGAACATATTCATCCAGATCTTGTCACAGTGGTTCCATATGCTCCACCCCCCATATGCCCCCCCCCCCCCCCCAACCGCCTCCCCCCGTTTGCACACTATTCTGGCAGTTGGCCTTAGCAACTGCTGTTCATCAAGTGCTTTTGAAAATAAAGAAAACCCAGAGAATCCCCCATGAGGAGATGAGCTAGTCCAAGACCTGTCAGTTCAGTCCGATTTCTACTACCTACTGTAAGTCACAACAACATAGGAGAAAAGTGGTTTTAGCTAATTTTACTCTGGAAGAAACGTATTTTATTAATATACTGTATGTTTTTTTACATATATTCAAAATTGTACAATTCTTCGCAATAGTGGTCCTTTAAGGAAAAGGGGATACTGTAAAATACATTTTAATAACTGATGTAACTGGATAGATACTGTATATCAAACACAGCTGACGCTCTCATTTCAATTATTTATTTATTTTTATTACAAAACACTATATGAAGAATAAAAACCCCACATTATATGAACCGTGGCTCTTTAAATCTAATCCTGTGAGTGATGAATCTCCTGTCCCATATGGCACAGTGGGAGTCCCATCTTTGTGCAGCATCTGCGTTCTCTCTCTCTGGTACATGAGGCTTAAAGGGCTTGTGAAGGCACCAGGCACAGTGTGTGAGAGGGAATCGGGGGTTAACGTTCTGGCCGGAGACGTGTTTATCTCGCTGGTGCCCAATTTATTTCCAGTGATTTGTGAGTTTCCAGGATTTCACGCCGGGCTCTCGTTCAACATACAGGAAAATCTCAGAACGATCATTCATCAACGTTCGCTCAACAGTTTGATGTGTGTACGGGAATACGCTGACTTCTAGCCAACAAAACCCACTGAGAATCAGCCCAAGCAGAACATTCAGCAGATGCCCCCTGGGTGCTATGACACGCCTCCTGCTGCCCCTCCTCTCCCCATAGGACAGCCACTGAGAATCAGCCCAAGCAGTATCATTCTGCAGATGCCCCCTGAGTGCTATGACCCGCCTCCTGCTGCCCCTCCTCTCTCCATAGGACAGTCACTGAGAATCAGCCTAAGCAGTATCATTCTGCAGATGCCCCCTGAGTGCTATGACCCGCCTCCTGCTGCCCCTCCTCTCTCCATAGGACAGCCACTGAGAATCAGCCCAAGCAGTATCATTCTGCAGATGCCCCCAGGTGCTATGACCCGCCTCCTGCTGCCCCTCCTCTCTCCATAGGACAGCCACTGAGAATCAGCCCAAGCAGTATCATTCTGCAGATGCCCCCTGAGTGCTATGACCCGCCTCCTGCTGCCCCTCCTCTCCCCATAGGACAACCACTGAGAATCAGCCCAAGCAGTATCATTCTGCAGATGCCCCCTGAGTGCTATGACCCGCCTCCTGCTGCCCCTCCTCTCTCCATAGGACAACCACTGAGAATCAGCCCAAGCAGAATCGTTCTGCAGATGCCCCCTGAGTGCTATGACCCGCCTCCTGGTGCCCCTCCTCTCTCCATAGGACAGCTGCTGAGAATCAGCTCAAGCAGAATCGTTCTGCAGATGCCCCCTGAGTGCTATGACCCGCCTCCTGCTGCCCCTCCTCTCCCCATAGGACAGCTGCTGAGAATCAGCCCAAGCAGAACAATTCAGCAGATGCCCCCTGAGTGCTATGACCCGCCTCCTGCTGCCCCTCCTCTCTCCATAGGACAGCCACTGAGAATTAGCCCAAGCAGAACAATTCAGCAGATGCCCCCAGGTGCTATGACCCGCCTCCTGCTGCCCCTCCTCTCTCCATAGGACAGCCACCGAGAATCAGCCCAAGCAGAACAATTCTGCAGATACCCCCATTGTGCTAAGACCTGCCTCCTGCTGCCCCTCCTCTCTCTATAGGAAAGCCACTGAGAATCGGACCGAGCAGAACAATTCATCAGATGCCCCCTGGGTGCTAAGACCCGCCTCCTGCGGCCCCTCCTCTCTTTATAGGACAGCCACTGAGAATCGGACCGAGCAGAACAATTCATCAGATGCCCCCTGAGTGCTATGACCCGCCTCCTGCTGCCCCTCCTCTCTCTATAGGACAGCCACTGAGAATCAGACCGAGCAGAACAATTCAGCAGATGCCCCCTGAGTGCTATGACCCGCCTCCTGCTGCCCCTCCTCTCTCTATAGGACAGCCACTGAGAATCAGACCGAGCAGAACAATTCAGCAGATGCCCCCTGAGTGCTATGACCAGCCTCCTGCTGCCCCTCCTCTCTCCATAGGGCAGCCACTGAGAATCTGACCAAGCAGAACAATTCAGCAGATGCCTCCTGAGTGCCTTGAACAGCCTCCTGCTTCCCCTCCTCTCTCTATAGCACAATACATTTGAGTCCAACATGCACCATGAGATAGATCTGTCTCTTATTGTATCTGATCAGAGAGGGATCTGTTGCCTGCCCATGCACCACAGACAGATTTCCGATAGATTTGTGCATCAGAAATCGGCCTAGCGCCACCTCTGCTGCCAGCCTGGCTGCCCCTATGTATAAAAATGCCCCCCTCCTCCCTGGTGCCCGTGGTCCGTAAAGTCTCACCTCTCCCCTGCCATCACTGCAAGCTCCTGTACCACATGGCACCAGGCACGTGTTATGATGTCACATGTGCCTGGTGATCGCGCTGGAGGCCAGGTGCAGTGCCAGCAAAGAGATGAGACTTTAACATGGGGCACACGGGGGATGGGGCAGGGGGGATCCATCAGTCGTAGCAATATCAGATACCATTACTGCCACATGTCCAATCAATCCTATTGACCAATTTCCGACCTGAAAATGGTCAAAACACCGATCAGGCGGGCGGACATGTTGTGGCACCAATTCTCCTCAGATTCAAAACCATTATGGAATTGGAGGGTCAATCAGCCTGCAAGATTGCCTGATGTATAGGCATTAGGCACCTTTACTGTCGCTGCCCAACAGGAAAATATCAAGTGTCCGTATGGGGCATAGAGCTACGCACAAACATTAGTGTATACATTTGTGATGGTCTACTGGTTATACAAACCTCCCGCCATGTATGTCCCCTCAGTGTCACACCTCCTGCTCACTCTTCCCCCTCCCTTCTCCACAGGACAGTTCATGCTGTTTGGCAGCATTGTTGTACAGGAGTTGCTGGCAAACACTCACCTGAAAGAAACATGATAGGTCATTTTGGGTGAGGTTGAATAGAGGAAGGACAATTAAGAACGGTTTCCAGCTTTTTATTGGCATATGGGTCTACTTCAGGAGAATTTCACCACTCACCTCTGTGTCACTGACTGGTGCCACAAAGGACAGGAAGTGACACAAATCTCACCTCACTCATATCCTGTCTGTCCCACATAACACCAATTGAGGTAAGCGATACACTAACAAATCCCAGCTTTAGATCTCTTAATACAGTTTGCATGTGTACATTTCCTCAAGGACCTTCAGACTCCTCCCACATTCCAAAAACATTGAAACAGTCAAATTAATTGGTCATCCCCCCCTCCCCCCCCCCCCCCCAAAAAAAAAACGGGGGCCTTAGACCATGACTAAAGTAAGAATTAGATTGGTGCGAAACAAAGCACTGTAGAAGATTTTAGTGCTACAGTGGTTTGCAAAAGTATTCGGCCCTTGAAGTTTTCCACATTTTGTCATATTACTGCCACAAACATGAATCAGCTTTATTGGAATTCCACGTGAAAGACCAATACAAAGTGGTGTACATGTGAGAAGTGGAACGAAAATCATACATGATTCCAAACATTTTCTTTTAAAAAATAACTGCAAACTGGGGTGTGCGTAATTATTCAGCCCCCTGAGTCAATACTTTGTAGAACTACCTTTTGCTGCAATTACAGCTGCCAGTCTTTTAGGGTATGTCTCTACCAGCTTTGCACACCTAGAGACTGAAATCCTTGCCCATTCTTCTTTGCAAAACCGCTCCAGCTCTGTCAGATTAGATGGACAGCGTTTGTGAACAGCAGTTTTCAGATCTTGTCATAGATTCTCGATTGGATTTAGATCTGGACTTTGACTGGGCCATTCTAACACACGGATATGTTTTAATTTAAAGCATTCCATTGTTGCCCTGGCATGCCCTGCCACACCCCTAACCACACCCCCACCGCACCCCTCAGAAGCAAAATAAGTCATTTTATTATTCAGACCATGCTGGTCCTTTCTATCATCATTCGTTTTCCTTTATTTTAACATTTAAAAAAGAGGAATAAATCAATGTAAAAGATGAGAATAAAGTTTAGAGTCAGTTAAACACATTTTACAGTGTAAAATACATATATTTACACAGATCTGTATCTGTCAGTCCTGACAGAGGGAAACAGGGGATGAAAGAGGGAGAGAGGGACTTGGTTCCTAAAGAGGGACAGTTGGGAGCTATGATTAGTCTCATAAATTGAAGGTCCTCTTTAAAGTGTATCTGAGATGAAATTAAACAAAAAATAAATCACACATGCCTGGGGCTTCCTCCAGCCCCCTTCGGCCCGATTGCTCCCTCAGCGCTGTCCTCCACCTCCTGGGTCTGCTAGTCGGTGCAGGTGCAGTACACCCACGGGCACTTCCCCGTCTCGCTTACGGCCAGGTCACGCATATGCAGTAAGCCCCGACTCCCGGACTCACCGGGGAGCCCTTACGGAAGACCCCTGGAGGCGGAGGATGGCGCTGAGGGGAGTGATCAGGCCGAAGGGGGCTGGAGGAAGCCCAAGGTATGTATGATTTTTTATTTTTTTAAATTTAATCTCTGGTTCTCTTTAACCACTTAACGACCAGCCAACGCCGATAGGCAGCGGCTGGTCACAGTGGTGTTTCCATGGAAATGGCCGCTTGAACGTTCATTTCCTTTCAGTTCACGGAGGGAGTCTCCGTGAACAGCCTGCGAGCGACCGATCGCGGCTCACAGGCGAAATGTAAACACCCGTGGAAGAAATCCCCGGTGTTTACAGCGTACGGCGCTGCTGTCGCAGCAGCGCCATAAAGGAGATCGGCGATCCCCGGCCTCTGATAGGCTAAAGCCTATCTGAGGCGGTACAGGACGGATCGCTGTCCTGTACCGCCCATAGTTAGAGGGGGGCTTTGAGGAGCCCGCCCGCTACACCAAAATAGGCGACGGCGATCAGACCCCCCCAACAGGACATCCCCCTAGTGGGGAGAAAAGGGGGGGGGAAGTCTGATCGCCCTGCCTGCCACCCGATCTGTGCTGGGGGCTGAAAAGCCCACCCAGCACAGATCATAAGAAAATCCTGCGGTCTTTAAGTACAGTTTATGAGAGCAATTTCTGAAGGAGGAACGTGATAAAGTGGATGACTTTATGGTAGAATTTACATCCTGCTGCCTGTAGTAGTGCAGTGCTGACGGACGGACTGATCTATAGCCGGTAACAGGAAATTACACACAACAACAAAAACACAACATCCCACACAATTATACAATACAGCTTCCTGGTAGAGTTGTTTTTAACCTTTTTCTTAACCAGTTGAGCTATATATAGGGATATTCTACTTTTCTCTCCGGAGCATCTGAACGGAAACTATTCTCGTCCTGGAAAACAAAAGACCTATCATTAAAACACACCACTAAACGTATTTATTTTGTATAAATTCTTCTGTAACGCTTTGCAAAGTGTACAGCCGTGCCACTACCGAATCCCTACTATAGCTATATGTTCTGCATAGTCTAATGCCTGCTACACACAAATGAAAATTTCCAGGCTGTTCAACGGAAAAATTCCCATTGTTCGATAATTTCCAGCATGTCCAATCTACTTACTTTTGAGAAAGGGGTCAATTTTGAGATCTGCGCAAAAATGATCCCCTTATTGATCAGGAGCACCTGGGTTCAAGTATGTGGCTAGTCTACCTCATGCTTGCTCTATCCTAATGAAGGGTCTGGAATTTGAGCCTATGTAACTACAGGCCAGTGTGTTGCAGGAAACTGAGTACTGCCCTCTGCTGTTAAGAGATGGTTGCACAATACAAAATTACCAGCATGTGAAAGTAGTTGCAGTCTCGCCCTCAACACAACAAGTGACACTGAAGTTAAAAAAAAACTTATGGTGTAATAATTTGTATTTGTAGTACAGATAATTAATAGAATGTTAGTAGCAAAGAAAATATTTTAATTTTTAGGTATATTGCTATTTTTATAACATTGCATAATTCTGTCATATTTGCAATTGCAACCCACACTCTGTATTTTAAACTATAAAACAGAGCAGAGCTAATGACCCTTTCAACTTCCCTTCAGTATAAATCTTATCTAAATCTATCTCTGATGTATAAGGCCGGGTGCACACATGGCAGAAACACTTGCGGAGCGGGAAATGTTGCACTTTATGCAGCAATGTTAGTCTATGGGACGCAGAAGGACCAGCGTTGCACTTGTGATTTACAGCAAGCTTTCTGCAGACGCTTGTAGTGTTGTATAATATGCAGGCTGGCTGCCAAATAACAAGTCTGTGGTAATGCATTGCGTTTTTCATGCGTTTTTTAATGCGTTTTTAATTAAAAAGTAAAGATCTCTGATGTGTTTCCACTTCCTGTTGTCTTCCTAGTGATTTGCATAAATTAAAAAAATGCATACAAAATGCATATGCGTTTTACATTAGCGAACTGCAAATATATTAAAACGCATGAAAAGCGCATCTGTGTAAAAAAAACAAAACCCAAACGCACCAAAAACGCATTACAAAATCGCACACGCACCTGCATAAGATGCACCTTTTTCACGCTATGTCATATGTGAACCCAGCCTCAGTGCTCCAGAAAACAGAGCTCTTTTGCATAGATAACGGAAGTTTTTTTAACTCTTCCTGTACTGGAAACAATATGAGACTCATATCTGTGCTAACAATGTTCTATTTCTTAGCTGTACTACACATACAATTCATTATAACTTTTCACTTCAGATTCCCTTTAACCTCCCTGGCGATACAATAAAATCGCCAGGGTGGCGGCGCAGCACTTTTTTACATTTTTTTTAATCATGTAGCTAGCCTAGCACTAGATAAATGATAGCTGCTGTGCAGCGGCATCCCCCCGCCCCTTCCGATCGCCTCTGACGATCAGAGCAAACAGGAAATCCCGTTCTCCTGTTTGGCTTCCCCCGTCGCCATGGCAACGATCGGGATGACGTCATCCACGTCATGGCGTCTGGGGGAGTCCCGATCCACCCCTTAGCGCAGCCTGGCGGTGATTGGCCGGCTGCGCACGGGAGGGGGGGCCTCTAACGCGGCGGGTAGCGGCGAATCGGCGCAGAGCGGCGGCGATCGGCTTGTACACGCAGCTAGCTGCGTGTAACAAAGCAAAAAGTGTGGAAATCAGCCCACCAGGGGCTGAGAAATCCTCCACGGCGGCTTACCCCGAGCTCAGCTCGGGATTATCGCCCAGGAGGTTAAAAATAAATTATCCTGATTTCAGAAGACTGTATAGTACTCCTCCAGCTCCAGCTGAGTCTTTATTGAATAGGATTAGCAGTTCACGATTTGTATTTACTTGCTTGATGTTGCTGCTTGAAGCTAAGTGTCTGGTCTGTTTCCACAGCCTGCAGAAGAGGTTCCACTGAAGAGCACAGTACTGCCACCTCAGCCCACAGAGGACCATGATCTGGAATTAAATGGGAAGGTGAGTATAGCACATGACAAAGTACATCATAACGTGCCCACTAATGATGCAATCTCGATTGTACAAACTTAACAAATCTATGTAGTGTAAGGGTAAACTGAGTGAATATACTTTAGAAATACAGAAGTTCAGATGAAGCTTAGTCAAGGTAGTGTACAGATCTGCCAACATCAAACCAACAAATGCCTTTAAAAGACACCTGAAGTGAGAGGGATATGTAGGCTGCCATATTTATTTCCTTTTAAACAATCCCGGTTGCCTGGCAGCCCTGCTGATCTATTTGTCTGCAGTAGTATCTGGATCACACACCTGAAACAAGCAAGCTGCTTATCCAGTCAGACTTCAGTCAGAGCACCGGACCTGCTACTTGCTTGTTCAGGGTCTATGGCTAAAAGTATTAGAGGCAGAGGATCAGCAGCACAACCACGCAACTGGTATTGTTTTAAAAGTAAATTCATAGTCCGCTGAGATTATCCAGAGGTATTGCCTCTGCCTGTGAAGCATAAGGTTGTGAGTTTGACTCCCATGTCAGAAAAAAAGGAAATAAATATGGCAACCTCCCTAACCCTCTCAGTTCATGTGTCCTTTAACCTTCTTAGCGGTATGCCCAACACTGTCCCCAGGAGTCCCCCAATATGATTTTAACTTATTCCATGGCTGTAACAGCCTCAGCTAGCACTAGGCTAGCTAGTAGTGGTGGCCGGCATCCCCCTGATTACTGTTGATCCCCCCGATCGCCCGCTAAATACATTCCCCCCTCCCCCCCCCCCCCTGGATCCAGCGATTGCGCAGCCTCCCTGCACATCTCCAGTCCTCTCTATGGGGAGGATCGGGTCTGCGCATGATGTCGCCAACATCATGACGTTATGTTCGATCCTCCCTATAAAGAGGACTGGAGATGTGCAGGGAGGCTGCGCCAATTGCTGGATCCAGGCTGGGTAATGTATTTAGCGGGCGATCGGGGTGATCAACAGTAATTGAGGGGATGCCGGCCACCACTACTAGCTAGCCTAGTGCTAGCTGAAGAGATCACAGCTATGGAATAAGTTAAAATTATACTGGGGGACTCTCTGCTGCAAAAATTCCTGAGCGGCGGAACGCTCAGGGGGTTAATTACTGTGCATGCCTGAAGAATTTCGAAAACTATACACAGTTGTTAAGGCATGATACAGAGCTGGATCAGAACTGCACAAAACTGAACCATACATGCTTAGGCTTATATATATATGGTTCTGATCCAGTTCTGCAACATGCCTAAAAAAGAAATGTCATTTTCTTGCAAGGTCTCAAACTTTGTATAGTTAGGATTACCTGAATAAACATTTGGTGCTTTGATGTCCCCATATCTGCTCCACGACTAACACTGGATAATACTTTACTAGGTAATGTACAGAAGTGATCAGTTATTCCCCAACTGAAAATCAAATGAAAAATAGTTATTGATTCTGCCCCTTTTTCCACTTGACCTAATTGAGATTCTGGTACAGGCCATCTACCATATTTTTCGGACCATAAGAAATATTTGTTCACCACGTAAAGTTGGGTGAAAAAGCCAGTGCACCTTATGCTCCGTGTATATGGTCAGGTCCCTCCCTCTCTTCCCCCGCATGGTGGCAAAGCTGGCACACTGTCTTGTGTCCCCTCCTGGTTGCCACAATGGGGTCAGCAGGTGCTGCTAATATGTAAAGCCCACCCCCCACCATGGCGCTCCACACGGATCACTTGTACTGATGTCTCACTTGCTCAGGCATTTACTGTCCCACTAATGCAGCCCAGCACACACACTGCCCCACCACCGCTCAACTCTGTTGTTCCAGATGCTGCTGAGCATCATTGATGCCATGGCAACAAAACACAGAAGCTGGGCTATTGCACTACATGCAGCAGCTGGCTTCCTCATTCTGTTGCTATGGGAACAGTGATGCTGAGCCCAGCACTACAGGGTCCAGTGGCAGTGGGGACAGTGCGTGTGTGAACCACCCAAAAAAAAAATAGACCCGCCTGCATCATAGATACTCCAGATTTAGAATATTTTGTTTCCTGGTGTTTGTCCTCTAAAACTAGATGCATCTTATGGTTAGGTGCATCTTATGACGCGGAAAATATGGTATTTGGGATCGGTAATCGAAACTCAAACCACTGTACTGCTGTATGTAGTACAAGCAATGCGGCCGTCAGTTGACTGCCCTACCACCAGATGACTGTACAGAAAGAAGAAGAGGTGGGTAGTGTTGGGTAGTGATTAATGTAAGCGTGATTTGTTCCTTGTTCCAGACACTCCCCAAGTACCAGGTGACGCCAGAAACTCCGCGCCACTCTGCATATGATGATGATTACCTGGAGCAGGAGAACCCCATTTACAACGAATACCGCCCCTCTGAGAATGGATTGCACCAGGAGGAGGAGCCAGACTTTGTGATGTCACCTGCTGTGTATGTGTGAGGAGCAGTACGCCGGTCATGTCTGGACCGTGTGGAGCCTGGAATGCACTCTTTGCTGAGGGAGATAGGTGTACATACCATCTGGAGGTTACTGGCATACATAGACTATGGTGTGGGCCATATTGCATCCGGATGGAGTAAAGTGCCGCATAGGAACTACGAAAAGGACTCTAACCTTCTGTGTTTATATGTGAAAAGTATAATATGGTGATGCATACATCCTGCAAGTCCGTATGCATGCACATATGTGCCAAATGACTTTACGACGGCACTGCACATGGCAATGTTGTGGTAGCACTGGGCCTTAAGGGACTTTTACATGGACATGAGCCATATACAGTAGGCCTCAGAGTCCAAACAATGGTTGCCAAGCGCAACCAGTTAAATTCTTCCTTCACTTTTCAAAGCTAAGTGTCTGGAAGCCGCCTTTGTCCGGCCTGTATGCATATCTTTCACAGTTCTGCTGAACAGGTACTGTGAATCATGGTGGCTGCCTCATTCCGTATGGGAAAAGGAGAATTCTGATTGGTTGCTGTAGGCAAAGAACTGTCCATTCTTCAAGAGAACCTGTCACAAATAGGCATTTGTAATCTCCTGAATCCCCACTCTGATATTGCTGTGATTCTGAAGTCTTCTATTTAAGGGAAACAGTCTATTTAAGGGTCCTCCTCAGCAGAGCAGAGTGTTTGTCTCCACAGTCTAGACAGACTTCCTCTGGTTGCTTAACCTTATTGCTCATGGCACTCATAGAACTGTCAAACATCAAAGGTGCTGAAAAAAAACTAAAGGCTTTGTTTAAGCAAACCTGAACAAAGACTTTCCTCCACTTGCACCCACATCTGCCATCTTCTACATACTTAAATAATATTGTTTTAGTAGTGCAGTGTCACTTTACCATGCTGGTCAGAGCTGCTGATTCTGATCTCTCTGTTTCATAGAGTCCACCATCTTGCTTTTTGATAAATGTGAAAATTGACTTGCCTGCACAGCTTGTGTTTTCAAGTGACACATGACGCTTGCTCCAGACACTAAAGCGTTATCACTGCCTATCAGCTCCCCAGAGAGAGTTGGGTTTACATTTGACGGTCATGTCAAGGTCAAACAGTGAGTCAGTGCTGTCAACTTTCATAGCTTTTTACAGACAGGCTGTATGAGGAAAAGGTCTGTAAAAAGACAAAGAAAATATATGTGTGGCACAGTCTTTGTGAAGGAAACTCTCCCACAGCTTTTAGCAAGAACAAAAAAATCTTCATAAGTTCAGGTACTCTTTAAGTGAGTTTTATTAGCACAAAAAGAGCCTCTTTTCCCAGCACAGAGCTCAACTAGTACACTTGACATCCTCAATTTGACCTGAGTTTTGGAAAGAGGATATAGCAAAATACAGTATATCCAGACATCCAAGGCAGATTGGACTTCACTGTTGAGCATCAGCAGATTAGAAATGTCTGCTTGTGACTGGTTGTCTTTCAGACACTTTAGGTCCTGAGGCCCGGAATGTTTCAGTATGTGGTATATAGTGTTATGCACACGGGGGAACTTGGAGTGTGCAGGGCATGTGTGGGAGCGTCTGTGAACTGTGTGGCTGTGTAAATGTATATTTTGTGCAAATCTTGTACTAATACTGTGATTACATATCCATTCCGTGTTATTACTTTTAATTGTTGCTGTCTATTTTTGATAAATCATTAAATGATTTCAAAAGTATGAAACCTGGCCTACAGCTGTTGGTCACTATTTTGCCGTTAGTCTAGTTTAGGAGTCCCAGCAGGAACCCTCTCAAACTGCTAGGTTTCAAGTAGGTTGTAGCAAACTACGCCCACACTATTTGACCAATCACAACCGTTCGTACTGTAGAGGGTGCTGCGATTGGAGAATGTTTTCCAATGAGGCTCCTGATCACTGTGAGCCAATCACAGTGATCCAGAAGTAAAACAAGAAAACAAAAAGGCTCTGGTCGGTTGGTCCAAAATGAGTTCAATTTGCTCAATTTGCTTGAATCAATTTGCTGGTTGCTTCTTAAAATTAGTATATTCTTTCTTAGGAGGTCTGCCCTGTGGAATGAGGCCAAAACTTCCCCCATCACATGAAATCTCACTTTACACATAGTAGGCTCCAGGTCATAAGGGATCTTGATTCAATTCTCTTTAGAATTCGGATCAGCAATCCACGGTTTTAGCCATAAGGCCCTTTTTGCTGTAATAGAATTAAGCATCATCCGAGATGATGATCTTAGCACATCTATTGCCGATTCGCTTGCAAAGTCAGCTGAAATCTTCAGGTCATCAAAGTTGGATAAGATCTCAGATTTTCCAACAGCTGTTCTAAAAGCTCCTTCAATATTTGCTAGCCACACTTTTAATGCATTTGCAACTGAAGTCAAGGATATTGCCAGTGTACACGTTTCTCCAGCTGTTAAATAGAATAATTGATAATGATCTTAAGAAGTTCTAACTAAGATATCTTAAAATGTAACCAAGTTTTCTATCGGTAACGTTACATATTTTATTAATCTTGATAAAGATGCGTCCACAGATGGTGGTGATTGCAGATAAGGAACTTAATCTTCTTTAGGAGGATATAGTTTTGAAAAATGATTTTGCACCGAAGACTAGTTATCTACTCTTTCCCATTCTTCCAACGTTATGTTTATCTCCTTCATCAGTGGGAATGAGCAAGATATCTTTGTTAAATGCTAATAATATTGTTTGTTTTGTTCTGGTTCCTCTAATGCAGGCCTGGTTGGCATTCTGCGGACAGCGGGCCGCATTCCTGGCCTCCTCCCTCCCTGCAGTTGCGAGTGTGCAATTAGCGGGGGTTAAAACTCACCTACTTGTTGCTTCCTGTGTTGCGTCTCCATGGCAGCAGGGTGTCACGTGACACACCAGCGTATCCCATGACACCAGTGTAATGCGCTGCCACGTCCCGAAGGCGTGTCATGTGACGCCCTGTTGCCATGGAGACGCCGTGCAGGAAGCAGCGAGTAGGTGAGTTTTAACCACCGCTAATTGCATGCTTGCAACTCTGCATGGAGGGGGGAGGGAAAGAGAGGAATCTGGCCTGTCGGAGGGCCCAGAGTAACAGCATGTGGGCCGGCCGTAGTTTGCCCAGCACTGCTCTAGTGGATCATTACACTCCAGGGCTTCTTTAATTGCTGCTATATAGAGATGTCGCGAACCTCCGATTTTCGGTTCGCGAACCTTCGCGGAAGGTTCGGTTCGCGAACCGCAATAGACTTCAATGGGGATGCGAACTTTGAAAAGTAGAAAAAATTATGCTGGCCACAAAAGTGATGGAAAAGATGTTTCAAGGGGTCTATACACCTGGAGGGGGCATGGCGGAGTGGGATACATGCCAAAGTCCCGGGTAAAAATCTGGATGTGACGCAAAGCAGCGTTTTAAGGGCAGAAATCACATTAAATGCTAAATTGCAGGCCTAAAGTGCTTTCAAACATCTTGCATGTGTATACATCAATCAGGGAGTGTAATTAGAGTTCTGCTTCACACTGACGCATCAAACTCACTGTGTAGCGCACCGCAAACAGCTGTTTGCGTAGTGACGGCTGTGCTGGACTGGTGCGCACCGTGGCGAGAGTGTAGGCCGTGCCGGTTTTCAAGCCCATATGGTGACCAGGCTGTGGTAGCCCAATGATAGAACAGTGACTGTCCAGCTGATCAAATTTGGTCTGACCACAATGAACCAAGGACCTTATTATCTTTTGTGTCCCACCCCCACCCGAGACACTCAAATAGCCGGCAGTCATTGCTTCATTTTGATACGCAAGCCCCTTCACCGCGGCAAGGTAATGATCACGAAGGGGGATGGGCACATGTATATGCCTTTTGTTTTTTTGTTGCAGCCGCCCGCAGTGCAGCCAGAAAAATTAGGCAGGCATGTACACGCACCAGAAAAATTAGTGCAGTGGCCGCTGCTAGCAGCGGCCTTAAAAATTCAGGAATCCGCCTAGAGTCCTGCACCCACGTGGTGCTTGTACTAGCACTGGTGGCACTGGCTGCGGGAGATGAGGTCTTCTGTGTTAAATACTCAACCACGTCCTCACAATTTTGGGAAGTGATGGCACGTGCCTTCTTCTGAGCACTGTATTTTGGGACAGGTCCGCATGAAATCACAGCAACACCACCTCGCACAGACCTGCCGGTGCCTGGTGGCCTTCCTCTGGGTCTGCCTCTACCTCTTCCTCTACCTGGTTTGTCCATTTTGTCCATCTCAGGGGGGATGCTAGATATATGCAGTGAGCTGGGTTCACTCAACACAACAGGTAGTTATATGCAGTGAGGTGGGTTCACTGAACAGTAAAGGTACTTAGATGCAGTGAGGTGGGTTCACTCAACACAACAGGTAGTTAGATGCAGTGAGGTGGGTTCACTTAACACAAAGCTAGGTATATGCAGTGATGAGGTGGGTTAAGTAAACACAACAGATACTGGGTATATGCAGTACTGGGTAGTACAATGTGCAGCTCCCTGTCACACACACAGGTAGTCACTGAATGTGCTGGGCTGCTGGCAGTGGCACACACCCTATCAATTAGCAAGGCTGTGCATGCAACAAAAGTGTCAGTTTGACACACAGAAAAAAAAAGTACATGATGAGCTCTGAAAAGAGCTGTTGAGGGGTGCTATAAAAGCAATAATAATCAGCCAGGAGCAAGCTAAGCAGCCAAGAACCTAACTAATCTGTCCCTAGAAGAACAAGTCTGCAGCAGCTGTCCCTAGTCTGTCTCTAGCAGGCACACGAGTGAGGCTAATGGCCGCCGGAGCCTGCCTTATATAAGGGGGGTGGGGCACCAGGGCTTAGTGTAGCCTGATTGGCTACAATGTGCCTGCTGACTGTGATGCAGAGGGTCAAAGTTGACCCTCATAGTGCATTATGGGGCGAATCGAACTTCTGCAAAAGTTCGCTTGGTCCAGGCAAACGCGAACCACCAAAGTTCGCCTGGAACCGTTCGCTACATCTCTACTGCTATATAAGGTTCTGTTAAGGCAAAAGTGAACAGGCCTGGCCAGTCCTCTTCCTACACCCCAGATGCCTTTGGCTGGGTGTCGGGTAATGTGGATTTTGAGCCTGTATATTTATTTGCTACCGAAGATGTAGATACTTCTTCTCTTACCCCTTTGTGAATGACATCCACCATGTCTTCTGATCTAGTCTCATTTTCTTTTACCAAGTGGACAAAACATATCTCACATAGGGCCATGTGCAATTCACTTTTTCTCCTGAGTTTTCTCCTAGGAGATAATTTTTCATCTTCAATTTAAATTACCTTTTTAGCACTTTGCAATGGAAAAATTACCAAAAAGTAGTTGAAAAAGTACTGTCAAAATAATTTTGAGCATTGGCTTGCTTGCTGGTGGTTTAAAATACACTTTATTTACAAGTTGTGAAAATATCACCTAGGAGAAAACTCAGGTGAAAAAGTGAATTGCATCTGGACCATAATGGCCCATATGAAATTCACTTTTTCACCTGAGTTTTCTCCTAGGACAGTGATGGCTAACCTTGGCACTCCAGCTGTGGTGGAACTATGAGTCCCATGAGGCATTGCAATACTCTGACAGCTCTAAGTATAACTCAGGGAGGCAGAGGCATGATGGGATTTATAGTTTTGTCACAGCTGGAGTGCCAAGGTTAGCCATCACTGTCCTAGGAGATAATTTTTCATCTTTGATCTAAAATAACTTTCCAGCACTTTTCTATCAAAAATGTACCGAAAAGTAGGTGAAAAATGACTATCAAAGTAATTTTGAGCGTTTTCTTGCTGTTTGGTGGGTTAGAAAGCATTTTATTGACAAGTTTAAAAATGTCACCTAGGAGAAAACCCAGGAGAAAAAGTGAATTGCATATGGGCCAGTGTCTTTTCTGGCATAGCCTGGCGAGGACATGCCCAGCACAGGCCCTTGTTTGGGAACTGTTTTGTTAGAGGAGAGTGAGACCTTAATCTGCTTGGTGAGTGATGTGATCCGTAACGTGATGAGACCTTGATGATGAGACCTTGATGAATATCTGCTCTGTGAAGAACTGGATTTTGAATGTGAAATGCGATGACTGTGGTGAGATGAAGATCTCTCATGTTGTCAATTAGACGACTTCCTTTAGATCGTAAAGTAGATTGTTTCCTTGGGCGACATCGCTGGGCCGGGCTGCACACACGTCAGCTGTGTAGCTGATGACATGCTGAGTTGCTATGCTGGGGGGGGGGGGGGGCGATGGAGGGATGACGAGCAGCGCATACATGACGTCACGCGGTGGGAGGGGGAGCAGCATGAACAATGGAATTGGCAGGGGCATGGCGTTGCTGGGGTTTAGGTAGATTTGTCCGGCGGATCGCTCTCGGGTTGGGTGTCGGGGGTCATCGGGTGCCTTACAAACGCCTGATTGTTGGCTGAGGCAGTTGTTATCGGCCAACTCAGCTGACTTAAGTCAGGCGTGTGTACAAGGCTTAAAGAGAACCCAAGGTGGGGATGCAAATAAAAAAAAACAAAAAAAACAATGCTACCTGATCCGGGGGACTGGATGGATCAGGTAGCCATAACCCCCGCTGCCGTCTGCCACTCCTGTGGCCTACAGTCATCCACTTTGTTTCCGTGACCCCTGAGGTCACGACGCTGGAAGAGCTCTCTGTGTGTCTCGCACACAAAGCAGGGAGACGGGAAGCGGCCCAGGAGAGATAGCTGCCCAATGGCAGCTGGGGAAAGCCTGCAAGAACGCTCCCAGTGGGCATTTGAGCAGGGATTACTTGACTCCTCCCTTACCTGCGAGATTAGCAACAATCATGGTCACCAATTTTGGGGGGTTATAGCCTGGCGGTGGGGGGGGGGGGGTAGAGAGAGCAGTGTGAGGGGGGGGGGAGGGAACTAGGAGGCATGTCCTGCAGCAGGGAACGTGCCTCTGTGTCCCATCTGCCCCTACACTGTCTCGGGTACACTTTAAGCCATCCCTATTCACACATAAAGTAAGGAAACAGCTCATGAGACTCACAGGTCGTATTCAATAACTGCAAACGTTTTGGAAGCTAGCAGGGATGGTCAATCAGCTGCAAATCGTTCCACATTCATAAAGGATTATGAAAATGTTGAATGCAAATATATGCAATATGCAGCTTTATAATGGACCACTCAAATCCTGCTGAGGAAATTGGTCCATTTTCAAGCTGCATAAATTTGCATAATCCTGCATCAATTCAGAAATATTTGCATTTCATTGACCATACTATCAGGAGGAGGCAACCTAATCCATTCTTGACCACGCCCACAAATCAGAGATGGTCAGCAAGGTGGTAACAATTCCATTTTGCATGCAAATGGTATGTATCTTGGAACGGAGCCAATGAGAACTGGCAGTAAGTTAATTTTATTGGTCCACTATCAAACTGCATACAGTTTGCATTGAATTGGCAACTAAACCGGAGTTAATTGCATCTCATTGACCATTGACTCATACAGTTCCAAAATCAAGGCATCCCTCCCTCCGCCTCTACTATGAGATATCTGTAAATATTTGTGTGTCTTAAATTTGATTTCCGTCTGTAAAAAGAAAAACAACAAATGAGTTTGGCAAGCTTGCCTCCAGCTTAGTATACCGGCGTAGGCAGCAGGGGAAACACAGAGACATTTCAGAATTAAAATGCATGTATTTCCGTACAGTCTTGTGTTTATTTGCTTGTACAGATCACAAAAGTGCACTTACATTTTACCTCTCCAGTATCTATCAGAAGCTGAAGTAGCAGTTTTAAATGAACTGACCCTTTCAGCTTATGTAACTTCATCTCAGCCAGGACTGAAATATTCATGTATGCTGAGCTGATTCCACCAAAACCCAAATCCCGACACCGCTCTAAATATACCATCTGATGGCTTAGCTGGAAAATGTTACTTTCAATGTCAGATTGCTCGCTGCCGTGACAAATCCTGCATTTGAAAAAGGGTCATATGATCTTAAAGAGGAACTGTAACCAAGGATTGAACTTCATCCCAATCACTATCGGATACCCCCTTTCCCACGATAAATCTTTACCTTTTCTCGAATAGATCATCAGGAGGGTCTGTATGGCTGATATTGTGGTGAAATCTCTCCCACATTGTGATGTCAGGACCTAGGTCCTGCCAGTTTGTGTTCTGTGAACCTTGTTGCATTAAATAATGGCTTTTTCCAACTGCCCAGCAAGCAATTATTATTATATATCCTACCTAATAAAACCTAGCTGTCCCTACGTACTCCTGTCCCTGTGTACTTTGGTCCGTGCTTTTTGCTACTGCGCATGTGGGCAGCACGGACAGCCGTTGGGACAGAAGGACGGGGCCAGTTTGCTGAGTGGGCGTGTGTGCAGGTGCGCACCGACATGCGGCGGTGAGAGACAGACCTAGAGTCCGTCTATTAGTTTATTTATAAAGCACCAACAAGCAAGCAATATCTTCCTCTGTGCATAGAACTCTCAGTAATGAACATTCCGTACAGATATGTCACTATTTGTGATACATTTCAGAATGTAAATCAGGGAGAGGAAATATTTTACAAAGGGCAAACACTGACTAAATAATCTATAAATGAATATTGTAAACAATAACCAATTCTATTCATTATGTTCATTATGTTATTTTACTACTGTTCCTTCAACTACATCCGGAATAGATCTATTTTTTACTTGATCACAGATTGCTCAGCACATGGCCAGCTTAACAGCAGCTATTGCTGGAGTGGAAGGTCACTGACAGGCAGATAGAGAGGACATAAGAGAGAGTTCTTATCAGAGGTGTAACTCGCACCACCTAGGTTTGCAGTTGTATCTGGTTTCTGCACACGTAACAATCGCTATGCTTGCCAGCTGCAGATATAGAGGAGGAGGAATGACAAGATGTGCTGTACAAACAAGGGGCCAGGTTGTGATTCCTATTCAGTAGGGATGGTCAGTGAGATGCAAATAGTTCCAAGTTAAAGCATTATTTTGCAAGCTGTGTATGCAAACTTATGCATCTTGAAACTGAACTAGTTGAAGATGCTGGCCTCTCTGTAAAGGTGGCCATACATGGTACAATTTTTCATTTTTTTTCGATTAGATAATTTAGTTCGATTATTCAGTTAGATAAAATATAAAGATTTTTCCAGCATGATTTTTCTCGAAAAAAAAACGGATAATCGGGAAAAAAAATATTTTCAACTTTCATTCGATTTGATCATTTAGATCGAATAAACGGGATAATCGAACGTTTTTATTGTACCATGTATGGCCACCATAAGGACTCTCTCCCAACAGCTTTTCTTGCAGCACATTCCCTCCTTCTGTGACTGATTGCCAGTGGAAATTGAGGAAAAGGGGACAGAAAAAAAGGCCTTTTTCAGGGAAGCATTCGAATTTAGCACCAGGGTCAATGCATCAGCAAAGGAGGCTTATTGGAGTGATATTCTAATAGATTGGAAAACTTGATCAAATTTATTTTTCCATCTGAACAGTGGCAGAGTGGGAACTGAAATAATGTCCTAGGCTAGGTCTCCACTTTATTAAAGCATTTTATTAAAGATTTTTCGAATAGAACATTTGCATTGATTGGCAACTAATGGTAGCGAATAGGGCCGTTTCCATTCAATGTGAATTTCCGTATCCGTGGAAAAATCGTAGGTCCTGCATCATGAATTTTTTGGAAATCGTGTACGATTCACGTACAATGCTTTGCCCAGGCAAAGCAAATTTCTACTCTATTTGTGCAAAAATTTGCATTAAATCCATGGTTACAGGAAGTCGTCAGCAGTCATGACCAAGCTGCTATTAGGCAGATATGACTAATATGATTTTTCACATACAGAAATTCGCATAAAAACGTGTACAAATTTACATGCAAATTTACACCAATCAGAAAAATCTTATACGATTTTTTTGGACGTGAAAATTTCACACTACAGTGGAAAAGTAGCCTTATTTCTTTATATTCTTTCCTGGAGAACTGTTTTCACCAGCTGCCAACATATCAATCACCAGCTGCTGGCTTTGATGGGCTCATTTCTTTCTCTTTCTGATTCAGTGCAAATTTCCGCGGAATTGAACTATCTGCATTCCCGGTTGTAAATTGGAATTCCGTGGACCTCTGATTTACCGCAAATCTGTAGTTTCAGCCCAATCATAGAACTTGGAAGATATTGGACCAATCAGAGAATGCAGAATTTTTCTGAAAAAATCGGATTACCGTGGTCATTTTTTAAAAATATTCTTTATTGTAGGTATTTATGTGATGGGCAAATCGTCACAATAGCGCCCAGAAGAAGAATATACATAAAATAAACATACTTCTATCTTCTTCAACATATCTGGAGCCGCAGCGCCGCAGCAAATAAAACCATAATAAAGTTATATCATAATTGTTGTGACAGGTAGTAACAATACCAAGCACACAAAGGGAAATACTCACCCCCAAACAGTCCTCTGCTGCTTTATAAAGCCTGCAGGCTGCTTATAAGCCAATAAGAAGTGCACACGCACGTTACACCTAGTCTGCAGTGATTAATCAAGCAGAAGCTGAGCAGGTCAGCCAATCGTTGGATAGGGTGGTATCGTTGGTAGTAACAATATTCTGAGATAACACGATAATTTTAGACCAATCACAAGACGGATTTTCCATTTTTCTTTTTTTGCATTCTCTGATGCAAAAAAATTACAAATAAAATACTCCTTGAAGATCGGAAAACTGAAATCGGAACTCTGCAGAAATCCGATTAACCTTAAAGAGAACCAGAGACAAAGCACCCTCATGTATTTTATTACATTTATCAGTGTGAACATGACAGTAAACACCTATCATGCTTTTAGTTTTATTATTCTCAGTCTAATCTATCTGTTATCAGCTGTGATAACAATCCACCGACTGGCTCAGTCTAGGTTTGACCTGGAATCATTATAGCTGAGTCACTCTTCTGTGGAGTCTTTTCAAGCCCAAGCCTGCCCCCTCCTGGCCCCCTACTCAGAGCTGTTGACATGGGAGGGGCTGCTGCTGCCGAGAAAGAAGCTCTGAAACAGTGTATCTGTGTGCAGTGTGCAGCCTGTCATTATCTACTGTGTGCAGTTTCATTTCTATGAGAGACACTTCCTACAGGCAGCTGCACAGCATACCAGAATAATAAAGTTGAAAGCAGACAGATGAAAGCAGACAGATGAAAGGCTGCAGCAGCCCTGCTTGTCTATAGTCTAATAGAGGCTAGACAGCACATCCAGAACAGCTTATAACCTGGAAGCAGAAGAGATATGAGCCGGCGGCCATATTGGATATTTCCTGGAGCAATAATGGATAAAAAACACTCAAAAAGGCACACCAGAGCGGCGAAGTTATCAGGTAGAGCATTTATTCTTTACAAGCTGTCGACCGATAAGTTTATTTTGTGTGAATCATTCATCTCTGGTTCCCTTTAACTCTGTAATTTTGGCCCAATCACAGAACTCTGAAGCATTGGACCAATCAGAGAATGCAGAATTTTCCCACAAAAATCGGATTACAATCACACTTTCTAATTTTTTTTTTGTCATTTTTTGCATTCTATGATGCAAAAAAATTACAAATAAAATACTCCTAAAATAATCTAAAAATCAGAACTTGGCACTGGCGGAAACCGGAACTGGGAATGGGTACTTTGACCATCCTTAATTATGAGAATCTCCAGTAAATGTATTGTTATTTCCTGTTCTCTAGGGATGGCCAGTGAAATGCTAATATTTCTGAGGTATGCAAATATTATGCTAATTTTATTCTAATTTATGCAGCTTGGACTTGGACCAATGCAGTGCAGCAGAAGGCCCGTGAGAGGCCGATGATTCCGAGTTGATAGAAAATGTATGACCCTCCAGCTTGTATAATGATGAGAATATCTAAGACAGGAATAGATGAGTTTGGGGTCACGGTGAAGGACAATGGATGATGTAATGGGAACTCTCTGTAAAGTGCTGCAGAAAGGCCATCAGCTCTGTATAAATGTGTAAATTACACTAACGAGTTGAAATGATACATCATCTGGACATTGAGGACATACAGTAAGTATATGCTTCCCGTTTAGGTAAATGTTCACCATGTGGAAGGAGCTGCTATTGCAGCTGAGCGTAAATTAATACCAACAAAATTTGATATCATTATCCTAACCCACCCTGACTGGTAAAAAGGCCGCTTTTGGGCCAACTCTGCTGAGAATCTATTATGTATGTGGGGGCCCCGATGTGTGTCGAGAGATCCAGAGTGACGTATTGTCTCAGCCAAGCACATTGTTCTCCTCTGTATGTCTCCTTTTGAAGCTGCTCAATTTTGTACCTGATCCCAACAGCGACAGTAATTGTGCATGGGTATATGTCGTAAAGGATACCAGAGCCCAACGTTCTATGATTAAAAAACATGTTGTGCAGGTGGGAAGGTGTCATAAGTCACTTACCGCTCCCCTTGTTTCAAGCTGTGTGGCTCCGTTCCCCTGTTTCAACCCCCCGTTGCAGCTCCCTACCAGCCCGTCCAGTATGGAAATACTGCGCCGCGCATGCACAGTATTTTCTTCTGCCCTTAGACTTTGCTGATGCCGGATACACATGCTCGCCAGTTGCTTGAGCAGCCATAAACCCCTCCCTGGCATCAAATACTCATCGAGTTTCCAACGACCTCCGTGCACGGCTGCTGGAAAGCCGCTAGGAGCTGCAGGGAGGTTAGAAGACGTCGCTGGAGACTCAGTAAGTATTTTAATGCCTCCAAACCCCCAAAACAAAGTCCCCATCATCCCCTCATCATGCGGGTTAGTTGAGACTTCCGGTTGCCTGAGTTCCGGATAATGGGGACTTTGCTGTATTCAAAATCTGTTGACCTTCATACTACATGGAGGTGGTATCATTTCCTAATCATCGGGCCAATCATAATTGAAAGTGTGTACCAGGGTTTAGTAACAGATGATCAGCAGGGCAGCCAGGCAATCTGCACCGTGGAAATACATACAGTGGGGTGCGAAAGTTTGAGCAACCTTGTTAATTGTCATGATTTTCCTGTATAAATGGTTGGTGGTTACTATAAAAAATGTCAGTGAAATATATCATATAGGAGACACACACAGTGATGTTTGAGAAGTAAAATTAAGTTTATTGGATATACAGAAAGTGTGCAATAATTGTTTAAACACAATTAGGCAGGTGCATATATTTGGGCACCACAAAAAAGAAATGAAATCAATATTTAGTAGATCCTCCTTTTGCAGAAATTACAGCCTCTAAATGCTTCCTGTAGGTTCCAATGAGAGTGTGGATTCTGGTTGAAGGTATTCCTCTTTACAAAACATCTCTGGTCATTCAGGTTTGATGGCTTCCGAGCATGGACAGCTCTCTTTAACTCACACCACAACATTTTCAATTATATTCAGGTCTGGGGACTGAGATGGCCATTCCAGTTGTACTTGTTCCTCTGCATGAATACCGTAGTGGATTTTAAGCAGTGTTTAGGGTCGTTGTCTTGTTGAAAGATCCAGCCCCGGCGCAGGTTTAGCTTTATCATTGATTCCTGGACATTGGTCCCCAGAATCTGCTGATACTGAGTGGAATCCATTCTCCCTCAACTTCGACAAGATCCGAGCCCCTGCACTGGCCACACAGCCCCACAGCATGATGGAACCACCACCATATTTTACTGTAGGTAGCAGGTGTTTTTCTTGGAATGGTGTGTTGTTTTTCCTCCATGTACAGTGGTGTGAAAAACTATTTGCCCCCTTCCTGATTTCTTATTCTTTTGCATGTTTGTCACACTTAAATGTTTCTGCTCATCAAAAACCGTTAACTATTAGTCAAAGATAGCATAATTGAACACAAAATGCAGTTTCAAATGATGGTTTTTATTATTTAGTGAGAAAAAAAACTCAAAACCTGTATGGCCCTGTGTGAAAAAGAAATTGCCCCCTGAACCTAATAACTGGTTGGGCCACCCTTAGCAGCAATAATTGCAATCAAGCATTTGCGATAACTTGCAACAAGTCTTTTACAGCGCTCTGGAGGAATTTTGGCCCACTCTTCTTTGCAGAATTGTTGTAATTCAGCTTTATTTGAGGGTTTTCTAACATGAACCGCCTTTTTAAGGTCATGCCACAACATCTCAATAGGATTCAGGTCAGGACTTTGACTAAGCCACTCCAAAGTCTTCATTTTGTTTTTCTTCAGCCATTCAGAGGTGGATTTGCTGGTGTGTTTTGGGTCATTGTCCTGCTGCAGCACCCAAGATCGCTTCAGCTTGAGTTGACGAACAGATGGCCGGACATTCTCCTTCAGGATTTTTGGGCAGACAGTAGAATTTATGGTTCCATCTATCACAGCAAGCCTTCCAGGTCCTGAAGCAGCAATACAACCCCAGACCATCACACTACCACCACCATATTTTACTGTTGGTATGATGTTCTTTTGCTGAAATGCTGTGTTACTTCTATGCCAGATGTAACGGGACACGCACCTTCCAAAAAGTTCAACTTTTGTCTCGTTGGTCCACAAGGTATTTTCCCAAAAGTCTTGGCAATCATTGAGATGTTTTTTAGCAAAATTGAAACGAGCCTTAATGTTATTTTTGCTTAAAAGTGGTTTGCGCCTTGGAAATCTGCCATGCAGGCCGTTTTTGCCCAGTCTCTTTCTTATGGTGGAGTTGTGAACACTGACCTTAATTGAGGCAAGTGAGGCCTGCAGTTCTTTAGATGTTGTCCTGGGGTCTTTTGTGGCCTCTCGGATGAGTTTTCTCTGCGCTCTTGAGGTAATTTTGGTCGGCCAGCCACTCCTGGGAAGGTTCATCACTGTTCCATGTTTTTGCCATTTGTGGATAATGGCTCTCACTGTGGTTCGGTGGAGTCCCAAAGCTTTAGAAATGGCTTTATAGCCTTTACCAGACTGATAGATCTCAATTACAGTACTTTTGTTCTCATTTGTTCCTGAATTTCTTTGGATCTTGGCATGATGTCTAGCTTTTGAGGTGCTTTTGGACTACTTCGCTGTGTCAGATAGCTCCTATTTAAGTGATTTCTTGATTGAAACAGGTGTAGCAGTAATCAGGCCTGGGGGTGACTACAGAAATTGAACTCAGGTGTGATAAACCACAGTTAAGTTATTTTTTTAACAAGGAGGGGGCAATCACTTTTTTACACAGGGCCATGTAGATTTGGAGTTTTTTTTTTCTCACTAAATAATAAAACCATCATTTAAAACTGCATTTTGTGTTCAATTATGTTATCTTTGACTAATAGTTAAAGGTTTTTGATGAGCAGAAACATTTAAGTGTGACAAACATGCAAAAGAATAAGAAATCAGGAAGGGAGCAAATAGTTTTTCACACCACTGTATAACGCCCCTTGTTATGCCCAAATAACTCAATTTTAGTTTCATCAGTCCACAGCACCTTATTCCAAAATGAAGCTGGCTTGTCCAAATGTGCTTTAGCATACCTCAAGTGGCTCTGTTTGCGCTGTGGGCGGAGAAAAGGCTTCCTCTGCATCACTCTCGCATACAGCATCTCCTTGTGTAAAGTGTGCAGAATGGTTGAACGATGCACAGTGACTCCATCTACAGCAAAATGATGTTGTAGGTCTTTAATGCTGGTCTGTAGGTTGACTCTGACTGTTGACCTGCGCAGTCCGCTCGGGTCCACGTGGTGGTGATTGACAGCGCGGCCTGGAGGTCAGCCTGACGTCATCGCCGGGGATCGGGAGCGAGCTGCGGGGAGAGCTGCCACAAGGGACATGCTGGGAGCTTGGGGCTGGAGGAAGCCCAGGGTAAGTAGCACCTATTTTCTTAATTTACCCTGATAACTCCTTTAACTTGAACTGAGCCTGTGGTCTTCCATTTCCTCAAACTGCGGAAACAGACGGCTGAAATTTCTGAGACAGCTTTCTGTATCCTTCCCCTAAACCATGATGGTGAACAATCTTTGTCTTCAGGTCATTTGAGAGTTGTTTTGAGACCCCCCATGTTGCTACTCTTCAGAAAGAATTAAAAGAGGAGGGAAACTTACAATTGTCCCCCTTAAATACTCTCTCATATTTGGATTCACCTGTGTATGTAGGTCAGGGGTCACTGAGCTTACCAAGCTAATTTGAGTTCCAATAATTAGTTCTAAAGGTTTTGGAATCAATAAAATGACAACAGTGCCCACATTTATGCACCTGCCGTATTTTATTTAAACAATTATCGCGCATTTTCTGTAAATCCGATAAACTTAATTTCTCTTCTCAAATATCACTGTGTGTGTCTCCTATATGATATATTTAACTGACAATTTTTTATCGTAGCAACCAATCATTTATACAGGAAAATCGTGACGATTAACAAGGTTGCCCAAACTTTCGCATCCCACTGTATGTCAGCCTCCATATCCATACCTCCCAACTTTTTGAGATAAGAAAGAGGGAGACACTTTAAGACATGCCCCTGCCACACCTCTAACCACGCCCCCACCACACCCCTGCCATGCATCTCACAAAATATTCAAAACCAAAAGATGTAATTTTATCATTCAAGCCAAACTGGTCCTCTCTATCATCAGCAGTTTTTCTTCATTTTAACTTTTGAAAATAAGAAACATATTATTGATTTCATTGATGGGAATAAAGTTTAGAGTCACTTAACCACTTGCCGACCGCACACTCATAACGTGCGTCGGCAAAGTGGCAGCTGCAGGACCAGCGACGCAGTACTGCGTCGCCAGCTGCAGCCTAATTAATCAGGAAGCAGCCGCTCGTACGAGCGGCTGCTTCCTGTCAAATCACGGCGGGGGGCTCCGTGAATAGCCTGCGGGCCGCCGATGGCGGCTCGCAGGCTAGATGTAAACACAAGCGGAAATAATCCGCTTTGTTTACATTTGTACGGCGCTGCTGCGCAGCAGCGCCGTAAGGCAGATCGGCGATCCCCGGCCAATCAGCGGCCGGGGATCGCCGCCATGTGACAGGAGACAGCCTGTCACTGGCTGCACAGGACGGATAGCGTCCTGTGCAGCCCGGCTTACCAAAGGGGGCCAGGTAGGAGAGGGAGGGGGAGCATTTCGCCGCGGAGGGGGGCTTTGAGGTGCCCCCCCCGCCAGCCACTCGCAGGCAGCAGAGATCAGACCCCCCCAGCACATCATCCCCATAGGGGGGAAAAAAGGGGGGCAATCTGATCTCCCTGCCTGCACCCTGATCTGTGCTGGGGGCTGCAGAGCCCACCCAGCACAGATCAATCAAACTAGCGCTGGTCCTTAAGGGGGGGTAAAGGGTGGGTCCTCAAGTGGTTAAACACACATTTCTCTAGAAAAATACATATATTTACATACTGTAGATCTGTACATGAGTCCTGAAAGAGGGACAAATGAGGGAGAAAAAGGGACTGGGTTGTCAAAGAGGGACTGTCCAGTGGCGTAAGGAGCTTGGGGCCCCAGTGTGAGTTTTACATGGGGCCCCATGCACTCTATAGACATGGAGCCCCAAAACCTACCAAGAGCAGCTGTAGTGTCAGAAAGGTATATTTGAGTAAGAAAACAATGTGTTAAAGAGAACCCGAGGTGTGTTTAAAGAATGTTATCTGCATACAGAGGCTGGATCTGCCTATACAGCCCAGCCTCTGTTGCTATCCCAAACCCCCCTAAGGTCCCCCTGCACTCTGCAATCCCTCATAAATCACAGCCGTGCTGTGAGGCTGTGTTTACATCTGTAGTGTCAGTCTAAGCTGCTCCCCCGCCTCCTGCATAGCTCCGGTCCCTGCCCCGTCCCTTCCCTCCAATCAGCAGGGAGGGAAGGGATGCAGGCGGGGACTAGAGTTCTGCAGGAGGTGGGGAGAGCAGCAGACTGACACTATAGAGATAAACACAGCCAGCTCTGACAAGCTGTTTGTCAGCAGCGTGGCTGTGATTTATGAGGGATTGCAGAGTGCAGGGGGACCTTAGTGGGGTTTGGGATAGCAACAGAGGCTGGGCTGTATAGGCAGATCCAGCCTCTGTATGCAAATAATATTCTTCAAACCCACCTCGGGTTCTCTTTAAAGCTTACCACTGTGCAATGCACATAGAGAGGTGTTCATTACCAGCATAGCACCAATGAAAAGCTAATAAGATGGATGAAGGCGGGCCCCTCTGGTCCAAGGGCCACAGTGCAGTTGCTACCTCTGCACCCTCTATTGCTACGCCACTAGGACTGTCCCTCTAAAAGTGGGGCAGTTGGGAGCTATGCAGGGGCATAATTAGAAACCACTGGGCCCCCCTGCAAAACTTTGGATGGGGCCCCCTCCCCCCCCCCCCCCCAGGCTCAGGGTATTAAACTCACCCTGTCCTCCTTTGATGGAGCAGAACTGGCTCTGCAGACTTCTCCAGCATCACTGAAGTACACAGCACTTGGGGAGGGGGTGAAGAAGCTGGAGACTGGGTGCTGTACAGAATACCCTGCTGCACACTGAATAGGGATTGTCTACAAATCTTTGTCTGCAAAACTTTGTATGATTCCTTATCAGTGGCTGAGCAGGTACAGTCATTAGAACAATAGTCCAGAGAGCAGAAAGCTTTTTCTCTCTGTGCCCAGACTCCTCAAGCATCACTACAGGGCACAGCACTTGGGAGGAGTAGAAAGGCTGGAGGTAGAACAGAGCTGTACACAAGACCCTGCTGCACACTGAATAGGGATTGTCTACAAATCTTTGTCTGCAAAACTTTGTATGATTCCTTATCAGTGGCTGAGCAGATGCAGCGATTAGAACAATTATGCAGAGAGCAGAAAGTATTTTTTTGTGATCCGTGCCCTTAGTTATCACTCTCTCAGGACGGGGCCCCATGGGGCTTCTGGGCCCCCCTGCAGCTGCATCCCTTGCAGGGTCTATTGTTATGCCTCTGGAGCTATATGACATATCCCTCTCAATCCAGGTGTACTTGGAAGATTCTGTTCCACTTGGGTTCTCAATCAGCTGCTCCATAGAAGTGATATATAGAACATGTATTGGAAGAATCTGCATATTGTGTTGTGGCTGCACACGTGCATAGATGAAACATGATGATAATAACACACAGGACAGCTTGCTGCTGCTGTAGATTGAGAGGAGGAGGAGAAAGCATCCAAAGCAAACCTATCATTAACATACACACTTCACATAAAGCAGCGGGATATTGTCAGAGCTAATAACACTATCATTCTGGATTTAAAAAGCATTTCTTCCTAAGAGGTCTCCTGCTGCTTTTGCTGCTGTTTTCCATTGTATTTGCCAGTAGCTGTGTCATGCAATTAAAGTTGTTTGTGTGTAGTAGACCTCATTGGGAAGCATATGATCCATTTATCAGGCAATAGATTTGTAAGCCTCTGATTTACTGGCCACTGGGGATGAGCTCCACTGTGGCTCACACGTTCCAAATCGGAATTCCCAGTAAACCGGCTGTTGCAGGGAGGCAGTTAAAGAGGAACTGTAGCCAAGAATTGAACTCCATCCCAATCAGTAGCTGATACCCCCTGTCCAATGAGAAATCTTTAAGTTTTCTCAAATAGATCATAAGGGGTGTCTGATATTGTGGTGAAATCCCTCCCACTGTGTGGTGTCATGACCTTGGCCCTAACAGTCATGTGTGAACCTTGTTGCATTGTGGGAAAAAACAGCTGTTTCCAATTACAAAGCAACCAGCTTTCCCTCTGTTCATATGTACAGTGTATCTATGGAAAAAAAAAAACACCTTTTAGCCTATCACAATGTTGGTGGGTGTGGTTATAGATAATGGCAGTTGATGCTGTGTTTTTTTTTATGTCTGCCAGTAGTAAAGATGATGACGTGCAGGTCATTGTGGATAAAACAATATGAACAAATTACATGGTGAATATCAATCATTTCTTGATCTCTCTTCTATTTTTTAACTTCTGACTTTGCAATGTATTGATTTATTTTTTTCCCCTTTTTGCTAAAGTTCCTCTTTAACTTACCCTTGTCGCCACTTGTAGCGGATGCACGCCACATTGCATTCTGTCGTTTTCCACGTCACTCCAATATTACCTCCTTTCAGGTTTTAAAGTGGAAGCACTGGAGAGACAGGACGCAATGGAAAGCAACATGAAGCACATTGGCTATAGGTGAATAATGGTAAGTTAAAGGGACACTGTAGGGGGTCGGGGGAAAATGAGTTGAACTTACCCGGGGCTTCTAATGGTCCCCCGCAGACATCCTGTGCCCGCGCAGCCACTCACCGATGCTTCGGCCCCGCCTCTGGTTCCCTTCTGGAATTTCAGACTGTAATGTCTGAAAACCACAGCGCCTGCAATGCCATGTCCTCGCTCCCACTGACGTCACCAGAAGCATACTGCTAGGGCGCAGACCATAGTGGGTCTGCGCAGTACGCTCCTGATGACATCAGCGGGAGCGAGGACACGGCAATGCAGGTGCAGTGGTTTTCAGACTTTAAAGTCTGAAATTCCAGAAGTGAACCGGAGGCGGGGCCGGAGCAACGGTGAGTGGCTGCGCGGGCACAGGACGTCTGCGGGGGACCATTAGAAGCCCCAGGTAAGTTCAACTCATTTTCCCCCGACCCCCCCTACAGTATTCCTTTAACTGCCCTCCTGCCACGGCGTGCAAGTTTTAACCAAAATTGAGATTCTGAACACGGGAGCTCTGCGGACCTCATCCCTACTGGTTACCATCATGTGCCGCTTCTGTTTCCTGTATAGGTTAAAGAATACACGAGGTGACAAAAATAATACCATATTAACTTACCTGAGGCTTCCTCCAGCCCTTAAGGCTCATACACACATCAGACTATAGTCTTTTGAAAATAAAAGATCACAGACCAATCTTACCACCCTCCATGTAGTATGAGAGCCTTGCCTACACAGTCTATTCTATGGAGCTGAAATCCCCATCAGAAAAAAATCTTTGAAAGATGCTGCACACACAGATGCTGTACAGACACAAAAGATCAGTATCTGCAAAAGATCTGTTCCTGCCAAAAATCCATTCCTGCAAATTGCAATGATAGTCTATGAGATCTGCAGATCATCATACACACATGATTTAACTGACATTCATCTGCAGATCAGATCCACCAGGATGGATTTTCAGATCTGCAGATGATTGCTTGATCTGCAGATGAATGTCAGTTAAATCATGTGTGTATGATGATCTGCAGATCTCATAGACTATCATTGCAATTTGCAGAAATGGATTTTTTGCAGGAACAGATCTTTTGCAGATACTGATCTTTTGTGTCTGTACAGCATCTGTGTGTGCAGCATCTTGCAAAGATTTTTTTCTGATGGAGAGTGCAGCTCCATAGAATAGACTGTAGGTATGGCTCTCATACTACATGAAGGGTGGTAAGATTGGTCTGTGATCTTTCATTTTCAAAAGACTATGGTCTGATGTGTGTATGTGGCCTTAGAAGCGCTATGTGTCCCTCGCGGAAGCTCCACCCTCAGCCAGTCTCCTGGGGTCTCCTCCATAGCGGCCACCAAACGT
The DNA here is from genome assembly GCF_040937935.1 of Hyperolius riggenbachi. Taxonomy (NCBI): domain Eukaryota; kingdom Metazoa; phylum Chordata; class Amphibia; order Anura; family Hyperoliidae; genus Hyperolius; species Hyperolius riggenbachi. Next base: position 324,472,694 of record NC_090651.1, on the reverse strand, counting down.
TCACTACTTCTATGCCTGGGCAAAAAGCTCCCAGCGAGAGGAGCGTTTCCGTGAGCGGGACTTCCACATGCGAAGACGTTGCTGACCGGTCGCCCCCCTAATGTGTAATGAGCTCCCCATTCCCGGTGCCCAGTGCTATATACATTTCCTGTCCGCTGCTGGCTCTGGGCGCACTCCTTTCTCCATACACGCAACCCACGTGGCTGCCGACGTACACACAGGCACATGCGTGATGTCACACATGTGCCCCCGTTACTCCGGGAACCACGTGGGGCACGTGTTTGGTGCAAGGAGTGTGCCCGGGGCCAGCGGAGGACAAGTGGCGGCCACGGACAGGTAATGTATAGTGCACTGGGCACATTACACATTAGGGTGTACAGCGTTGGGGGTTTTGTCGCGTTCGCCACTCATGCCGATATCGCTCGCCATTACCGCCATGCACACGATCGAGCGAGTCGGCCTTACAACTTGCAGCTTGTCCGATTAATGCAACCAAATTCGGTCCAAAATTGGTTGCATTGTCCATTGGGCATGCACTTGGCGGCACCAATTTTAATCCGATTCCTATTATAATAATCAAATCAGATGGTCGATCGGCCGCCAAGTCGCCTGACGTATGGCCACCTTATCTGGCTGTAGGGAGAGTTAAATGCTTTTACAGCTGATACGTTTGAAAGGACAACTAAAACTTTTAATAGGTGTAAATTGCAAAAGTTATTTCTATGCCGTGCTGGATCCAATGACACAGAATCCCCCGACAAGTGATCGCTCTTTGTAACTAGAGACTCGATTTTTAAATTACTCACATTTCTTTCCCATGTATAACTAAAAGAAAAACATTAAAGAACGCCTTGAAGTGAGGATACTGTGAATACCATTTCTGTTTAATACTTTTATTTAATAGAAAGAAAAAAATTTGCCCTTCAGACGACACCAGCTACAAAAGTATCTCCTCTCCGAACATTCTCCCAGGAATAAGTCAAGGTCCAGAAAGAGGATTTTTAATCATTCAGTTGCGTGTTTAAAATCTCCTGAGACTGATCGCTGTGCTTGTATCACAAGGGTTAAATGAAAGTCACTGCATAGGAGAGTCACATGACTGGTCTCAGGCGTTTCTAGCCTTTTTGTCATTCCAAGTCCTGTGCCACTCCCCCCCCCCCACCACCACCACCACCACCACCACCACCAACACACACACGAGAATATAAACCACGTGCCGTATAGGGTGGATGGACAATACAGGGAATCCGGGGCATGGCTCTCCCCAGGACCAATGGCACTCCAGGCAGTGGCCTGTAATGCCTATGTCTAAAAACACCCCTGACTGGTCTACTTCTAAATGTATTTATTCCTCTCATTGCTTGCAAATTTTCACCAAAGTAATTTTCGCATCGAAAATGTTATTTTCATTTTCGAGAAAATTTTCGCTAAAATAGCTTGTGTTTTGCATGTTTTTGCAAGGGAACTTTAAGTGACATGATGAGATAAACATGTGTATGTACAGTGCCTAGCACACAAATAAACTGTGTTGCTTTTCTTCTTTCTCTGCCTGAAAGAGTAAATATTCAGCTTTGCAACTGACAGTTTTTCTCCAGTCGGAACTAGTGTTGGGCGAACAGTGTTCGCCACTGTTCGGGTTCTGCAGAACATCACCCTGTTTGGGTGATGTTCGAGTTCGGCCGAACACCTGATGGTGTTCGGCCAAACCGTTCGGCCACATGGCTGAACTAAGAGCGCATGGCCGAACGTTCCCCGAACGTTCGGCTAGCGCTGTGATTGGCCGAACGGGTCACGTGGTTCGGACCCGAACGCGCTCTGATTGGCCGAACTGTCACGTGGTTCGGGTAAATAAATACCCGAACCACGTCATATCTCCGCCATTTGTCTGTGGATTTAGCTTTGGGTAGGCAGGCAGGGTAGTTCGCGCTCCAGCCATGCTAGCCAGGGTCCCCCCAGTCATTGTGTCGCTGCTGGGAATAGTAGTACACCGCTCGCTCAGCCACACTATATAGCATTGTGTTTACTGCCACTCTGTGTACCTCGCTCAGCCACACTATATAGCATTCTGTTTACTGCCACTCTGTGTCTGCTGGGAATAGTAGTACACCGCTCGCTCAGCCACACTATATAGCATTCTGTTTACTGCCACTCTGTGTACCTCGCTCAGCCACACTATATAGCATTGTGTTTACTGCCACTCTGTGTCTGCTGGGAATAGTAGTACACCGCTCGCTCAGCCACACTATATAGCATTCTGTTTACTGCCACTCTGTGTACCTCGCTCAGCCACACTATATAGCATTCTGTTTACTGCCACTCTGTGTCTGCTGGGAATAGTAGTACACCGCTCGCTCAGCCACACTATATAGCATTCTGTTTACTGCCACTCTGTGTACCTCGCTCAGCCACACTATATAGCATTCTGTTTACTGCCACTCTGTGTACCTCGCTCAGCCACACTATATAGCATTCTGTTTACTGCCACTCTGTGTCTGCTGGGAATAGTAGTACACCGCTCGCTCAGCCACTCTATATAGCATTCTGTTTACTGCCACTCTGTGTACCTCGCTCAGCCACACTATATAGCATTCTGTTTACTGCCACTCTGTGTCTGCTGGGAATAGTAGTACACCGCTCGCTCAGCCACACTATATAAAACTTTACAATCAATTTTCTCAAAAACTATAAGCTCTTTTTCAAATATTTTTTTTTCCTCTTGTACCCACTCCCAAGGTGCACATACCCTGCAAATTTGGGGTATGTAGCATGTGAGGAAGCTTTACAAAGCACGAAAGTTCGGGTCCCCATCGACTTCCATTATGTTCGGAGTTCGGCGCGAACACCCGAACATCGCGGCAATGTTCGGCGAACGTTCGCAAACCCGAACATCTAGGTGTTCGCCCAACACTAGTCGGAACCCCATCAGACTACAGTCACGGATTACAGCGATAAAATACTTTCCTGGCAGAGAACTGGGCTTCTAAAAGCAGGGGATAGATAAAAAAAAGGTCAATTGTTCATATATTTTAGCACTCTGAGACACGGGACAGTGTGTTTCAGACACTGAGACAAAACAATAAATCTCCTTTTTTAAGCATTTAAATATAAAACTGTGGAATATCTAAAGTTCATTTTTATGAGTAGTAACACCCCATTAATGAAACTAAACCCCATCTTACTGGTGCCCAGGTATAACACATATAAGACATCTATGCTATAATCATTGTGACTGTTAGAAAAGTGATGGGAAGATAACAAAATAGCGCCAGTGGATAAAGAAATCTCAGTAACGATAAACCTTGTTAACAAAATTGCTTAACAATAAATACAGATTAAAAAAAAGACGGGAGTTGATAACGAAAATATATTAACATTAAAAATCGTAATATAATTTAACAATACAGCTTAACCCAACCCTACTCTCATACAGAACACTCCCCTGGTGGTGCCTAACCCTAACCCCCCATGGTGCCTAACCCTGACCACACACCCCTGGTGTTACCTAATCCTAACCACTCCCCCTGGTGGTGCCTAACCCTAACCCCCCATGGTGCCTAACCCTGACCACACACCCCTGGTGTTACCTAATCCTAACCACACCCCCCATGGTGCCTAACCCTAACCACTCCCCTGCAGAAACACATTTTTACACATAGAAACGATAATCTCTTTGATAATGTAAAATCTGTACATACAAACAAAATAGTATGACAAAAACTATAATGTTGCAAGCTTATAAAACATCAACATACTTCAAAAACTTTAATGTTCTAATGTTGTTAACGATATTTATCGGGCTCCTCTTTTTCTGCTTTTTTTTTGCTGTATTAACTATAATTGCATTAGAGTCTATGGCAGCCCCCTTTTCATCCACTAGCTGCCGGGGCCCTTTTTTCCTGCTACCAATAAATGTATATATTCTACCATGATTCTATACATTTTGGTTAGGCTTTACAAAGAGTATCATTGAGCTATTATACTTATAGAATGGATGTGCCCCTGTACACAGCATCATTTGACATACTCTACAGACAGATTAACATATGTCTGCCCTGTATATCCTTCAGCATTACAGATGTGAAGGACGCAGTAATGGATGGGGGTGCAGACTGCAGCAAACTAAGGCATTGTCCTGAGAGAAACAATTTATCACAGTGAAATGGTAACTAAAAGGCAACTGAGATGACAGTGAAGAAAGTCACTGTGCAGAGGTGACAGAGGCAGCAGAGATGTGAGGTGCATGAAAAGAGGAGGGATACTGCAGGCGGAACACACACAGAGCACTAACCAGGCACATCAGCTGCAGCACACGCAGCGTCCAGAGAACAGCTGCAACCCTGACTCCATCTGTGTGCAGGGTATGGGGGCAGCCGATACCAGTATGAGAAAATAGGACCATCTCCCATCACAGCTTACAGAGAGGAACTGTAGTGAAAATAATGTTCTGAATAAAACATGTTTTAAGATCGCCGGTCGTAACCCTGGAAAGGGTACAGTAGTCACAGCGCAGCCCTTTTCTTTTTAATACTTTCTTTATGATGTGTGTCTTCCCACTTGCCACCACCTGTATATGCACTCACAGTGCAACAAGATAAGACAGGGATGCTTTCAGTGGGTTTAAAGCAATTCTCATTTATTTCTGGATAAAAGGCAGATCATAGGGTGCATGTTACACTTACTTCAAGAGGGTCCTAATCCACTTAGGACCCCCTTTTTGGCATGTTACGCTTCCCACCCAATGTGGTACTCTGTGACCTTTAAAAGTGACCCTTGATGTGTGCTGCCCGCTCCTGTCCCGACTAGTTTCAGCAATCTGCCGTCTTCAGGGGAATAAAACTACTGTTGTATTGTGACTACTGTACCATTGTTGCCTACTTGGATAGAAGGATTTATCCTCACACAGCTGCAATATTTTTCCTCTTTTACTTTGTGCCTGGGGCGCCACAGTTATTCCAATAGTAACCCTGGAAATATCAGAATCCATTTTGCTTTCAAAAAGGTTACGACCATTGAAAGGGGATCTTACACCAGCAGGTTCTAGAATTAGGATCTGCTGACCAAGGTTTAGCCACATGGCCCGCTTGGCCATGACTGAGTAAAACATACCTGAAGTGGCGAATCTGAAGATATCGAACGGTGCCTCGCTGATGAAATCTGAATCAATACGGAATTCCCACAGGGCTAGGGTCAGTGTCTCTTTATCAGCGTCATTCTGGATTGCCCCCTCCAGGTTATCCTCCCACACTTGCAATGGTGGGTTTTCATACACACACACATAAGAGCTATGGTGGGTTTGCATGTACCCCCCATGCTGACATACGCCTTTTTAGGACCCAAGTCCATTTTTCTGTCAAGCACATCTCGGAATGAGATCGAGTTCTTCAATGGGAGCGTCACGTGACGTGCCAACTGCACGTCATTAATCCAAGGCCATGCACTGATGAGGATCAACCAATCTGAAACAGTCTGTATGCATGTTGGATTATTGTGGCTCTGTACAATTAACAAGCTGGCACATTGTATTCCAGCGGTTCGGGAGGTGTGGTTAGCTTACAGGGACAACAAAGGATGATCAGGATATTCAGCAGTGATGCATTGTGGGAGAACTCATATGCTCACTCCAACCTGAATTATCACAAATACCTTCTGTTGTAACCTCCTTGGCGGTAACCCCGAGAAAGGGTCGGGGCGGAAAACCGCAGCTCAGAGCGGTAATCCCAATCTCTGCTCGGGGTAGACGCCATAGGCTCTACGCAGAGCAATGCGTGCAGCGGGAGTGTTTCTACATACCTCCCAACGTTGGATGCCATTTCCTCTCCTCCTGGGCTCTGCTTCCTCCTGGTGAGATCGCTGGCTGTCGTCATGACGACAGCCGGCAATCTCACTTTAGAGTTGCAGCACCACCCGGAGGATGGAGGCATAACGGCAGCACTGGAGGTGAGTTATTGAAGGTGAGTTATTGCTGGGGCTGTCCAGATCTCTCTGGCAGCATGATTTTTGCCAGGATTTAGGGTCTGAAAGGGTGCAAAAAAATTGTACTGCTTTTAGGCCCTAAAATCTGGAAAGAATCATACCGCCAAGGGGGTTAAGAAGGCAAACTTCTATTTTCTTCGTATAGGAGAGGTATAAATCTGACCTCATCTGTCCAGAAGTCCACTACAACTCAATTATTTAGTGTGCTGTCCTATATGAAAACATTTTTATTTTCTGGTGCAAGATGTACCTTTTGAGTTTGCACAAAGTCACCATAGTGAGGAGCGTAAAGTTTTGCTAGCGAAGATGAGTGGATGCCTTTATTGAAAAGACAGGAGTTTTATCATCAGAATGAATGAATCGGAAAGTGAACACAGCCGTGAAGTATAAAGCAGCGACAAATAAGATTGCTTATTTCGCCTATCTGCGAGTTCCATCAATAAATGATTGCTTTTCAGTCCACCCTGAATACCGACCAGCATACAAACCGGCTCTTTGTCCTTGGTGTGAAGAGGCCGGCCCCATTGTTCGCGGCGCGGAGAGCATCCTCTGCATCGGATAAACTTCACAAATCTATCTGTATGCTCTCCGCTGCGACCCATTTCACCCACCGCCCACTGGAGAGCTCTTGTTATTTTTTTACGGCCTAACCTGCTCTGAATTAAATAATTCATGGTAAAGATGTTTTATCATGAAATATTAACTCTAGAAAGGTGCATTAAATAGAAGAAGTGATGGTGGGAGGCGGTGTATCAGGTGAAGTGACCGGCCTATTGAAGGCTTTTTACCTCAGCTTCGCCTTGTCAAGCTGCCTTTTCTGTTGCATTCGCTGAATTTGATTCACTGTGTTTGTCAAGGCTTCTTTTCACCTGTTTAAATGTTTCAATACCTAACAAATGGAAAAGTACTACAATAAAGACTGAAAAGTTTTAGGTTAAAAAGGCTACCTAAAACTAATAAAAGAAGTCCACTTTCCTGGGGCTTCTTACAGCCACTTGAAGTCCTCCTGGACCCTCGCCGTCATTCCACACAGCTCTGTTGATCAGCAATGTCCTTCTGACTCAGCCAGGTCCACGCAACTCTTTAAGTCAATGGGATCCAATAAAAAAAAATAAAAAAAAATACTTATCTAAGGAAAGGGCAGGCTCTGGGTCTTAATGAGCCTTCCCCCTCCTCTCCCGATGCCCTCACCGCAGCGGGTCCAAATCCCTGGCCGTGGGAAACTTCGGGAGCCGAGACCACCCGAAGACAGGTGGCTCCATACTGCGCATGCACAAGTGTGCAAGAGAGGGTGCTCGCGCGTGGGCAGTCTGGAGCGGCACATCTTCGGGAGCACTCGGCCTCCCGAAGACTGCCGAAGCCTCCCTTTGGGGGCAGAAATAGCAGTAATTGACCAATTTAGCTTACCACAAGAGAATTTATGCGTGCTCAAACACTAAGTTTAACCCTAACAAGTCCGGCTTTGCAAATCTGGCCTGATTGGCTTATCATGAAGCATTGCTCAAGCAAATATGCATTTGCTTTCGCATTCCAAATGATGCAGGGTCAAAAACCAATACCGCAAAGCAGATGCCCTGCAAGAATTAGTTCATGTTACATAACACTATTTAGGAGCGTTAAGGGGAGGCTTCCCAATGCCCACCAATTTAGTCAAATACTGCTACGGGGGAGCCAGCGTTGGAACCGGCACCAGGAGAGGAGAGGGAAGGCTCTATAGGACCCAGTGCCTTCCCTCTTCTTAGGTAAGTATCTGCCCTTTTTTGTATTTCAAAATTGTTATAGAATTTTTCCAAAAGGAGTAAACAACAAGGGATTAACACGAATAGCGTAAATTACATGAACAATGAGGTGACATTGTATATCTATGCAACTTTACAACCATAAAAATTAGAAGAGAAGTACAATAAACAGAGAGGACAGATGGTTCCTTAAAAAGGAGTATGGCAAGCAGCCGAAGCTGACATGGATGGAAGGGCCTAGAGTTGGCGCCTATGTCACCTTGGATTACTGGAACGGTAAGGGAAAGACCAAACAGGGGAGGGAGTGTAGGGGGTTAGTCCGGATCTCGAGGTCCAGTATGGGATGGGGGGGGAAAATGGCATCTTAAAAACCAAGTGTACCTCAGAGGATTAAACCAGGTATCTGGAATATGCTACCATAAGGGTGGAGTGTGGAGGCCAACCTAGTGGGTGAGGAGGAGGTCGGTCAAAAGGGGAGCCTGGAGCCTTGGAGGGCTCTAAGCAGTGAGCGGAACCTCTACTAATGATAGGCCTTGGTATTTTTTTTTTGGGGGTGGGAGGGAATAAAAAGAGGATAGGGGAGAAAAGAGGAGAGAGAAGAAAGAGAAGAGAAATAAGTTGAAAGAAGAAGAGGGGCCAATCTCACAGCCTGGTAATTAGTTTGTCCTCCATGTTAGGGTGCTCAAGCTGTATCCAGGGGTCCCATATTCTCTTGTAGGTTATGTGAGCGTCTCAAAGTATACCCGTGAGTTTTTCATTGACCATATAAACATTAATTCTAGCTTTAACTTCGTGAAAATTAACTGAGGGTTTCTTCCAATTTTTGGCAATGTCATTGTAGCTGCTGAAAATACTAGGGAGGCTAATTTGTTTTGTCGAGCGGTTCGTGAATCTATTTTTGCATGTAGTAAAGCCTACCAAGGATTCTTGGGGATTGGCTTGTGGAATAGAGCGGACAATAGTTTGAAGACTCTATTCCAAAATCTAATAAGGCGGGGGCAAGTCCACCAGGTATGTCGCATGTCTCCTATTACTCTGCAACCCCTAAGTATCTGCCTCTTTTTTTTAATTAATTGGGTCCCATTAACTTTAAAGAGTGTTCTGCGCATGTGCAGTTCCAATTTTTGCAAACTGCGCAAGCACACAACACTCCTGGCCATGGGAGAGCGATCAGGAGGCGCACGACCAGGGCGACACATGCAGCTGTCAGGAGGCCACTGCTGTTCGGAGGAACATGGAATGAAGGCTTTTTACCATCAGGCTCTTTCAGGCCTGATGCCCAGATATATGTAAATATATGTATTTTTCAAGCAAGAATGTGCTTAATTGACTTAGTTCCCATTCTCTAAATTTTACAGTTTCTTCCTAATTTTTTCAGTGTTAACGTGAAGTAAAGCTAATGGTGAAAAATAAAAAAACAGTGCAGCTTGGAATTGCTTATGAATTTTTTGTGGTAGGCGTGACTAGGGGTGTGGCAGGGGCATGTCTTAAAGATGTTCCTTTTTGTTATCTCAAAAAGTTAGGATAGGTATACCTCTCAACTCTTCTATCATCTTAAAGGATTCAGCAAGGTCAGCCAGTCCACCACTGCACCATCCTCAAACCGCACTGGAGATTGGTCAGAATTTCCTGGCCAATAAGTGCAGTGTAGCCATCAAAGTGGTCAATCACATTGATGTTTAGATCTGCAGGAATATACTTTTGGTTAGGGTTGTATGAAAGGGGCTGATTGCAAAATTGCACTCATCAGTATAAAACAGCAACCCTTGGTGGTCAACTTTGGCAGCAGGTTTGCAGGGGTTCCTCCCTCTCAAAACACATATTTTCACCTACTGTCTGTTACTGCTACAAGGGTTGAGTGGCCTAAGGGCTCGTTTACACTTTACCAGTTGCTCTCAGTTATAACTGAAAGGACAACTGATTTTCAAAGTAATGCCCATGTTTCCCAATGGCTCAGTTCCCAGTATACATGTTTTAACTGAAAAAATGTTCATAAAGCACTGCTGTGGAGAAGAAAAAAAATGCATACTAACTGATTAACTGTAAATGAGGCCTTAGTATAGGTTATGACTTCAGGTAGATCTCCAGTCTCTGTTGACCCTCCCACGAAGGAAGAGGCGTTGCCCAGTAGTGGAGTCTAAGTGACCACGGGTCTTCACCCACACCCCCTTGAGGGGAGTGTAGGACCACACCCCCTTGAGGGAGATGCAGAACTTCGCTGCCTAGTGCCCACCAGGTCACTACTGGGATTACCTAAGCAAGTGGTCAGGAGAACAGCGACGCTAATTGTGGAGAAGACTTGGTCAGACAGTATCCAAAGGTCCATGGCCGACGGCGGTCTACGGAGGTCGGGGTCATAAGCCAGAGGTCAGGGCAGGCACAATCTACAGTAGTCCAGGAACAGAGCCAAGGGTCAGGGCAGGCAGAGATCAGCAGAAGTCGAGGTCACAAGCCAGGGGTCACAACGGGAAATCAGATCAGAAGTTAGCGCACAGAACAACGGTTCACCGGGCACAGTTAGCCAAGCTGTCAGAACGAGCAGCACAGTGGTCAGTGCTACTTACATACTAAGCTTTGGTGTCGAAATTAGCGATCTATCGATTGCGCATGTACACGTAACTCTCTGCGCACGCCACCATACGCCGAGCCGGCAATGGACATAACAGACTCAGCGAGCCCCCACGCGTGCGCACAGAGGAACGTGCACGGGAACCACGTCGAACAACGCTATGGTGCGTGTGACAGTATAGGCCTCATAAAATGGAGACTTAGAGAAAAAATTCCAATTTTTCAAATATAAAGGGTCCAGCTATAAAAGGGAACCTGAGATGAAAGTGATATGAAGTCTGACATTTATCTCCTTTTAACCATTTATGCAAAGTTGCAATAACCGGGACAAATGGCTTAATAAAATGTGTGGATTTTTAATATGGTAGCTTTCATTATTTTAAAACTATAATGGCTGAAAACTGAAAAATAATGAATTGTTTCCTTTTTATTCTTATTATTCCCATTTTAATGCATTTAGAATAAAATAATTCTTAGCATAATGTACCACCCAAAGAAAGCCTAATTGGTGGTGTGAAAAAAAAGGTATAAATCATTTCGGTGTGAAAGGTAGTGATAAAGTTATTGGGGAATGAATGGGAGGAGCGCTGAAATGTGAAAATTCCTCTTGTCCATAAGGTGAAAAATACCCGTGGGCTGAAATGGTTAAACAATGTAAGTTGCATGACTATCCTGCAGATCCTCTACCTCAAAATACTCGTAAGCTGGGTACACACGGTACAATTTTCCATCAGATCAATGGACCCATCAGATAATTTACGACTGGTCCGATCAGATTCCGATTGATTTTGCAATCGATTTGGGGTAATTATCATTGCAAAATCGATCGGGAACAATTTGGACGTCTACACACAATGTGATTTCTTATCAGATCACCGGTGGATCTGATGGAAAATTGTACCATGTGTATGAGGCTTTAGCCATAGATGCTGATTAAGCGTGCAGCAGATCAGATGTTTCTGACAAGAATCTGACAAGATTAGCTGCTGGCTTGTTTCAGGTGTGTGATTCAGACACTACTGATGCTAAAAAGATCAGCAGGACGCCTGGCAACTGGTATTGTTTAAAAGCTAATACACATGACAGCCTTCATATCGCTCTCACCTTCACCTCAGGTTCCCATTTGCTGGGAGTGATTTTACAAGTTTGGTCACCATGAAATCCACCTCCCCCCCCCCCCCCCCCAAATAACAGTGCAGCCACCATGACCCCGGCATCAATAACAAGTGTGTCCACCGTGCTGTTGTTTCTCTCCTTTACAAGTGACCATGTAACCCCCATTATAGCCATATCCTCTCCCCCAGTAGTCCCAGCCATGCTCTCCCCATATCTCTTAAGCATAATCATGCCCCCCACCCCCTCCTCCCTCTTTAAAGTGTGCCTGAACCGAAGCTTATGTATAAAATCACATACTTACCTAACAAGAGGGAAGCCTCTGGTACCTAACAAAGCTTCCCTGGCTGTCCTCTGATTCCCCGTTGCCGGACGCGGAGACTCAAAGGACTACCAACAAGGGCTTGTCAGTAATCTGATCTGATCCTCTTCAAGCACCAGCACGGCTGTACTGACTCTGCACAAGTGGCTCCATGCTACTGCATGCTACTGCGCAGGCGCAGCTGTGATTGCACAACTGCAGCACTGCTAGAAGACTGCCAAAAGAGAAGCGTGGCCCCAATCAGAGGACAGCGAGAGAAACCTCATTAGGATCCAGAGGCTCTTCTTAGATGTGTATGTGATTTTGTACCCGAGCTTTGGTTCAGGTACACTTTAACTACTTCCCGACAAGCTGACGCATTAAAACGTCCTGTTGGAGCCTGTTAACGGCTCCAGGACGTTTAAATGCATTGCTCGCTCCAGCCGCCGCTGTGCACACGTGTGGACCCCCCAGCACTGTTTTCCGCCGAGACACCGCGATCCGCGATTGGGGAAGGAGAACGAGCGTTCCCTGATGACTGGAATGAAAATAAACATTAGCCCAATCAGGGGCCATGCCCAATAATAAAACAGGAAGAAGATTGAAACTGGTAAAATGTAAAAAAAAAAAAAAAGAAGTAGTGTTTGCAGTGCCATCTAGTGGCCAAAAAGTAATATCACACACGCATTTATAATGAATAATTAATTAAATTAATCTCTTCTACTTCCAGACCCCCACCCCCCAAACACTTGTAAAAAAAAATTCAGTTTTAAAAAAAGATACATAAAAGACAAAATATACAAAGACGAATAACATTTATATCGCACTTTTCGCCTGGCGGACTCAAAGCGCCAGAGCTGCAGCCACTAGGACGCGCTCTACAGGCAGTAGCAGTGTCAGAGGCAGAGCCCTTAACCATTACACCATCTAGCCACCATCATAAAGAGTTGTCTTAGGGACTCAGCGTTTTTAATTTGTATTTTATGAGGGTATATTACTATTATTTTACTATATAGGGGCTTGTAATTATGGACCGGACTAATACCAAAAAAATACACCTATATTTCCAAATAATATATTGTCACCATACATTAAGATAGGGACATGAAATAAATGGTTTAATAACCGGGACAAATGGGCAAATAAAATGTGTGGGTGTTATCCACAGAAGAACGTTTTATTTTAAAACTATAATGGCCGGAAACTGAGAAATAATGAAAATTTTCCATTTTTTTCTTATATTTTCTGTTAAAATGTATTTAAAATAAAATAATTCTTAGCAAAATGTACTACCCACAGAAAGCTTAATTGGAGGTAAAAAAAAACAAGGTATAGATCATTTTGTTGCATTAAGTAGTAATAAAGTTATTGGCAAATAAAAGGGAGGAGCACGGAGCACAGGTGAAAATTGCTCTTGTCCGTAAAGGTGCCCATACATTTACTCGATTTCCCGCCAATATACAGCAGATTCGATCACTGTGATCGAATCTGCTGTGAAATCGATACGCAAACGCTGACCGATCGACCAATTTCCATCCGAAACCGATCGTTCCCGTCGATCTGTCCGCGCGCAAATTTTCGCTCGATCACCGGCGGATCAGGAGTGTGTTGATAGCAGAGTATGAATGTCCGACGACCGACGCTAGCGGCAATACATTACCTGTTCCGCCGGCGCGTGTCCACGCGGTCCCTGCTCCATGCTGGGCTCCAGCTGGCTTCACTTACTGCCTGTCGGGGGAAGTTTAAACAGTAGAACTTCCCCCGACAGGAAGTAAAGTGAAGCTGGAGCCCAGAGCGGAGAAGAGACAGCTGAGACCGGTGGACTCGCGCCGGCCGGATCAGGTAATGTATGCTGGGGGCAGGCGACAGCTCCACAGATTGTGAATCGATTTCATAGAGAAATCGATTCAAAAACTGTTTGCAGTGTAGGCAGCCAATAGATCCCTCTGTGATAAGATTAGATCACAGAGGGATTGATCTGCTGATCGATCTGGTGTCAATCGACCAGTGTATGGCAGCCTTAACAGCTTTCCTCTTCTTGGGTATTTGTTTTTTTTTAATACATTTTGGCCTCGGGTTCTCTTTAACAAAAGTTCTTCAGTGGCTGTTTGTATTCCACAATAACAACTGATATGATGAGCTGCAACAGCCGATGATCGTAATGGGCGGTGACAGCAGCATCCATCAACACCTTGCTAAATGTTTTTGTATTTTTATACTGCCCCTTTAGGAAGATGAGTCACAGAAATAACGTGCAGTGTTTGGAGCGGCACATGTAGTTTTCTGGCAGAGTTCTGTGCAGTTGTTACATAAAACCAAGAGGTGTGTACACACCTTAAAGTGAACCTCCGGACTAAAAATCTACTCAGCAGAACTGAAAAGGCTTTGTGTTTCTTTAACAGTTTCACAGCATCAGAACTTTGTTTTTCTTACCAAAGCATCATTTTAGCTGCACTTTTTAGCTATTCTCCACCCATCAAAGAAAACTGCCCTGGCTTTTTTCCCTGATGCTGTGCAAAGCATGATGGGATTTCCTATGTTGTTATTCACATTGCCTATCAGCTGGGAGGAGTGATCTGGACACAGGACAGTTGGAACTGTGTCTCATGCTCCCTGTCACCTCCTTTCAACCAAAAAGATGTCTGCCTTAATGAAATCACAAACATTTTCCCGTTCTTTTAAAACAGTGTGGGTAAGAGATTATATTACCTGTCTATTTTAATTAACATAACTAATGTAACTTAATGACAGCATGTTTGTTTAGGCTGAAGTTCCTCTTTAAGGGCTTGTTCACATTTAGGGCTTGATTCACTAAACCACGATAACTCATAGCACGGCTGCACTAGCGGTTTTTAGCGCGTTTCCACACGCAATCTTGAATTTTCGCGTGCAATCGTGAATTTTGGCGCACAATCGCGGGTGAGAATTTGCGATTGCGCGTGAAAAACCTAGTGCGCCCGTGCTATGAGTTATCAAGGTTTAGTGAATCGAGCCCTATAAGCGATTTCGCTTACTTTTAAGGGATGGCGATTTAAAAAAAAATCACCTTAAAAGCACTTGTGCAATGGTAGCTTATGTGAGTATTCTCACATAATCGATGAGCTTTCTATCCAATCGCAAACGCGGCTCCTGCACCATTTCCAGAGCGTATGCGATTTAATAGAAAGTATAGCAAAATCGCAAAGTGCTTGAAAAAGCATTTTGAAAAGCAATTTGCTGAATAAATATAGAGATCACCTCCTGGTTGACGTCAGGAAGTGAACAAAACATTTGTTTGCAAAAGAAACACGCTTTTTTAAACGATTATCAATTAGAAAATCGTTTACAAAATCACCAACAAAATTGCTCAGCGCTTGCGATTGCGCTGGTGATTTATAATGTGAACAAGGCCAAAATTTACAAATTCAACTTACAAACAAACAAACTCCCAGAACAGAACCCGTTTGTAAATAGGGGAACGCTTGCATTTGTTACCAATTTTACTTTAACCTCTTCCTGACCGCTGCAGTTGAAATCTGCGCCGTTTGATTCTGCTTATTCATAGATTTCAACGTTCTTGCGCACCTGCCGTTCCCGTTGCTCTTGCAGATTCAGCGACACTGCAATCCACTCGCTCTGCTGTCATGCTGACAGCAGAGCTCCATTTCATTGGCTCCTGACCCTGTGATCACTGTGAGCCAGTAACAGTGATCACAGCTTGTTTTTGTGAGAAAAAAGGCTCTGGTCCTTAAAATGTACCAAACAGTGCTGCTCGGATACCACTTTTCACTATCTGGATCTAATTCGGATCGGATATCCGAGTTTAAAATTTTCAAATCCGGATCCGAATCGGATATCTGACCTCAGTATCCGTCCGGATTCGGATATCCGGATAGAACACCGGAAGTGACCTGAAAATGGCTTAAAATGCTTCCAAAAGTCTCTTTAACCTCTTGAGGACTGCAGGGCTAAACCCCCCTAGTGACCAGGCAATTTTTAGTTTAAAAGGCCACTGCAGCTTTAAGGCCAAGCTGCAGGGCCGCACAACATAGCACACGAGTGATTCCCCCCCCCCCTTTTCTCCCCACCAACAGAGCTCTCTGTTGGTGGGGTCTGATCGCTCCCCCCATGTATATTTTTTGTTTAATAAATATTTGTGTTGCCGTATTTTTTTAAAAAAACCTTCTTCCTTTAAGTCCCTTCCCTCCCTCGCTCCCTCCCTCCCCACAGCCGGCCAATTACGGCGATCGGCTGTCATAGGCTTCTACCTATGAGAGCCGATCGCTCTCTTGTCCCCCATGGGGACAGCCGTGTCACACGGCTGTCCCCAGTGCAGCGCTGCTGCTGATCGCAGCGCTGCACAGAGTAAATAGACGGCGATCACGCCGTCTAACAGTCTCCCGAGCGGCAATAGCCACTCGGAGACTGAAGGCGGGGTGGAGCTCCGCCCCCCAAGCAGGAGATGCGCGCGCAGCCTGCGCGCGATCTCCTGCAAAACAGAGCCCCAGGACTTTACGCCAATTGGCGTTAGGCGGTCCTGGGGCTGCCGCCGCGGCCACGCCTACTGGCGTGACGCGGTCGGCAAGAGGTTAAATGGCAAAAACCCCATTCGGAGGTCTCTCTCTCTCGGCCTGGATGCCTTCAAAAGGGATTTTTGCCATTGAAGGTGATTTTGGATTCTGCTCGGATATCTGAACTAACTATCCACCCGGATTTCGGATTTCAGATGGGAAATCCAAGTTTGCTCGGATAGTCTATTCGGATTTTAAAAAAATATCCAAATTGCTATTCAAAGTTTGGATAGGGAAAAAAGTTTGGATTATCTGGGTAGTTCGATATCCGAAATCTTGCTGAGCACCACTGGTACCCAAGCCGAAGCTCGGGTCCAAAATCAGATACTTACCTTAAGAGAGGGAAACCTTGGGATGCTATTGAGGCTTTCTTCGCTGTTCTTTGGGCCCCCCGTTGCTGAGCACGGCCCCACGGAAACTGAGTGACAATGCATTATCGCAAATGACATCGGAGCCACGCACCTCCTTTTCCTGGATCAAGTGTGCGCAAGCCGACTGAGCCCAATTGGGCTCCGTGCTACTGCACATGTGCGGGCGGGCTCGCACGGGCATTGCACACACTTAAACCAGGAAAAGGAGCTGCGCAGCCCCGACAGCAACTGGGGGCTTGTTACAACCGAGGGAAGCTTCATTAGGATCCTAAGGCTTCCCTCTCTAAATAGTAAGGAAGTGATTAATATAAGTTGTCCTGGGAACATACACCTAGGATCATTGTTCTTGTTTAAATGAAAGGGAATTTCAAGTTTTGATAGAATTTCCTTTTCTTCCTGACATCCCTTCGTTACTTAACCAGGGCCCATCCCACTTTTACTCTTCATAAGTCCCTGACTTTTACAGCCTAGTTACAGGACGGAATACTATAGTTCTGGGTAAGGTGACAATAGGTTATAACCAGGCAGAAGCAACAACAAATAAAACGCTGAGGTAGAGCAAGAATCCTTGACAAGTTTTTTACTGCTGTGCCTCATTTCCTGCCCCTGCAACCCACCAGGCTCCATGGAGACCTCAGAGACAACAAGTGGGGCAAAAGCTCTTCACTGGAAACATTGACAGCCATACATTCTTCCAAAAGATTTGGTGGCAGAGCTGCTAGATATAGAATCTGAAATGCGGACGCTGACATCACCAGTGTGCTGCTACTCAACACTGGTCTTCAACTTGTGACTCAACTATAGATAAGATTACTGCAAGCCATTAGGACTGTTAATTATTTACTGTGTTTGAGTAGGAAGGCAGAATAAAATTCCCCAATATGGCCATTCTTTACTGGATCAGGCACCAACCTCATGTCATTCTCTGCAAAGACCACTGGCTGATTGTCATTAGAAAGAGCTGTCCAATCACTTTAGTCTTCCAGGTAACAAAGAAATGGTGGCATTAGTATGTGAGTCCCCAGCCCTTCACTTATAACAAGAATGTGCCAGTCTCTCTATTCCTATGCAGAAGATTACAAGCCATTCAGGAGAAGCAAGGGCAGTTAGTAGGCACAAGCACCTTGGTGTATAAGAGCCCATTTACAGGAAATTTTGCGGGAAATTCCTGCTAATCGCTAAATCGCTAGTGCTATGTTACCCAATGGCAGTGTTCTCATGGCCGCGAATGGCGCAGATCACGGGCGTTTTGTGATTAGCGCCAACCGCAAACAAGTTACCTGCAGGTTTTTCGGAGCGATTCAGAAGCGATCGCGGTACAGTGCTCATAAAGCGCCAACCACAATCGCTCTGAAATCATGGAAGTGTCCGGAGATTTACCGTGCTAATCGCGGTAAAATCACTCGAGCAAAACTCTAGCGCTTAGCGCAAGAGTTTTGCAATTTTAGATGTGAACGGGGCCTAAATCTAAGTTAAAGGGAATCTGAAGTGAAAATAAACTTATGATATAATGATTTATATGTGTAGTACAGCTAAGAAATAAAACATTAGCAGCAGAGATATGAGTTTAATATTGTTTCCAGTACAGGAAGAGTTAAGAAACTCCAGTTGTTATCTAAGCAAAAGAGCTTCTCTGAGCTCCATGACTTTGAGGACTGGAACCGAATAAAACGATTTTTTGGGGGGGCGTTTAGGTAGGTTTTCAAAATGCCAGTGATTTCCCTAAACGCTCAGCTAATGTTAGTGGATGGGCCAAATTCCACTGGAGCGACTGCGATTACCAAAATCGCAAATGCAGAACATGCAGCATTTTTTAGCTTTTAGCGTTACTGCAATGTAAAGTATATAAATGCTGGTGTAATCTCTCGTCACAACCTACACAGAGCGATTTGCTAGCATTTTTAAATTACCACACACTGTAAAATTGAAAATTAATTGAAAGGACCAATCAGAATTAAAATCGCTAATAGCTACACAATGGCTAGCAAAAAGCGTACACTTTTTAAAATCGCTACCAAAATCGCTAGAAAACACTCATGAAATCGCTTCCAAAATGCTCACTAAAAACGCTAGCGATTGTGATTAGCAATAGCGCTTTGTAGTAGGTTCCAGGCCTCAAAGTCGCAGAGAGCTCTGTCTTCTGAAGCTTATTATCTCAACTGTCTGTCACTGTATTTCGTTTTTTTCTGCAGTGTAAAGTTCACTAGCCAGCTCTGTGAAATCATTTAGAATGCCAAGTGTAATGGGTAAACTGTGAATATTAGAGAATGATGCAATGTTATTAAAGAGACTCTGAAGCGAGAATAAATCTCGCTTCAGAGCTCATAGTTAGCAGGGGCATGTGTGCCCCTGCTAAACCGCCGCTATTGCGCCGCTAAACGGGGTCCCTTCACCCCCAAACCCACCCCCGCAAGACTTGGTCGCAGAGTTGGTCGCTCCTGGAGGCTGGGCTAACGGCTGCAGACCTGCCTCCAGTCGCGTCTATCAGCGGCGCATCGCCGCCTCTCCCCCGCCCCTCTCAGTGAAGGAAGACTGAGAGGGGCGGGGAGAGGCGGAGATACGCGTTGACAGACGCGCGTGGGGCAGGGCTGCGGCGGTTAGCCCTGCCCCAACCAGGAAGCGCTCCCCCGCTGCACCGAGGGGATTTGGGGGTGAAGGGACCCCCGTTTAGCGGCGCGATAGCGGCGCGATAGCGGCAGTTTAGCAGGGGCACACATGCCCCTGCTAACTATGAGCTCTGAAGCGAGATTTATTCTCGCTTCAGACTCTCTTTAAAAAAAACTATATAACTGAATATAAAAATATGAGACTATTTTCTTTGCTACTA
Source organism: Hyperolius riggenbachi (assembly GCF_040937935.1). Lineage (NCBI taxonomy): Eukaryota > Metazoa > Chordata > Amphibia > Anura > Hyperoliidae > Hyperolius > Hyperolius riggenbachi. Next base: position 324,453,252 of record NC_090651.1, on the reverse strand, counting down.
ATGCTCTAGTAATTATCCGTACTACACATACAAGTCATTACATCATAATTTTTAAAGTGTCACTTTAAAAGCAACTAACAACTTGTAAAGACGTCAAGTCCTGGGGCGGGGTTTTACAATGGATCACACGTGCCGATGCGTGCATCCCCGCTTGAGTGACGGAGCTCCGCTTTGTCGTCAGTCTACCAGCGCTATCTATGTACAATGTACAGCGCTGCGATCTACTGCAGCACTGTACTGGGGAGAGCCGCGTCACTCGGCTGTCCCCTAGAGAGGCTCTGATTACGATCCCCTCTCATAGGCTGATTCCTCTGAGAGGGGATCGCCCTGACTGGCTGGCAGAGGTAGGTGTGTGTGTGTGTGTGTGTGTGTGTGTGTGTGTGTGTGTGTGTGTGTGGGGGGGGGGGGGGCAGTTATAAAAATAAAAAATAGAGAAATTTATAAAAGAGTACAGAAAGCTCTGTTAGTGGGCAGAAAGTGGGGGAGTCACTTGCCTGCTAAATGAAATGGCTCTTTAGCGAGCTATTAAAGCTGCAGAACACTATATTGTAAAAAATAGCCTGGTCACTAGGAGGGGTGTAAGGCTATAGTCCTGAACTGAACATCGCAGCCTGCCCGAGCGGATTGAGGATTACAGAGGCTTTGGGCTCCGGTAGGAACCATCGCAGCCGGGGCAGGAAGAGCACCATGCAGCCGAGCATTGCTCACTGCCTACGCCGCTTCCACTCAACCTCCGATGCTGCACTAGAGAGAACCACCAGCGGCACCATGTCCTGCTACTGCTGAAGACATTGTCAGCGTGCTCCACCAGTGTCCAATCCCCAGATCAGCGGCCCACCGCAAATTCCGCAATCCATCTTTTGGACTGCTCTGGCCCTCCCACGTGGTCCTGCCAGGCGCAAGAGAAGCTCCGGACCTCATGAGTGTTCATCATCCACCCTAGCCCACCGCATCACCCGCTGCCTAGAGGGATCCAAACCATCCAACTTGACACTGTCCTCCAGCGCATCTGTGAGTACCACCACCTAGTCCTGTGGATCAGCTGCCCACCTTACTACACACGGGGGAACCGGACCACAGAGCTGGACACAGGATTATTTTGCCCAGCTCTGCCTGCTCCAGGGACAACTTAATGTTCCTCCACTCCTGAGCCAACAGCTGGCCTCCTCCACTATCAACCCGGCTGCACCACGTGGCTGCCAGGAGTCGCTTTCCCACATGTGGTTGCGACATCGGAGGTGAACCAGATGCTCCGTCTCCCAGGCTGCCATCCACCGCCGAATGGACTTCCACCACTGCTGCAGGGCACCAGCTAAACGCTCTATCAGCTGACAGGGCCACGTGCTCGATCAGCTGGCTCTTGCAGGATCCAGGATGCCCATTCCACTGCCTCTGGTCTGCCTTTCACTGCTGATGACTGGGCCTGCAGACACCCTTGAAGCCCACCACCGCAGGTCAGAGCACTCTCCTGGCCCTCCTCTCAGCTGCCTTATTCAGACCACTGCTGTGTCCCCAGGGTAGTCAGTCCACCATCTCTCTGGCCCCTGGGTAAGCTATCCTATAGTCTGCTGGACTGGCGGGGTCCTCCAGCTCGCTCCAGCTTCCATCATCGGAGGGCTGCACATGAAGTTACCATCCCTCCTCAGCAGCTGTACACCTGCACAAAGCAGCTGTACACAGGGACAAAGACAATGCCAGACCAGCAGACACGGTCCCATCGCAGTTGAGTCACTAAAGGACAGGTCACGCCACAACCCCAGGGGATTTCACTTCACTCCACTGTTCTACACCTCCTCTCTCTGTCTCTTTCTCTCTCTCTCTCTTCCCAAGGATAGATCTGGGGCATCTGATTCAAAGTATCGCTGCAAAGCGTTTTGAGTGCCAGAGACGGCAGCGGATGTCCCCTGGCCCTTTCTCCTGGGTACATTCTTTTACGGGTTCTCTACCTACGCTTCACTCTGTCTCTATTGCTGCATTGTACCTACTGTATGTATCCACTGTATATATGTATGCGCTATATGTATCTACTGTCTACCTACTGTATACTGACTGTTCAATTTCTGTACTGTACCACCACCGACCCTGTTGTGCCAAAACCAATTCCGAGTACAACTCACGTTTTACTTGGCGAAATAAATAATTCTGATTCTGATTCTGAAAAAAGAACACTCTTTCCTGTAAGCCATGAGCTATACCAGATTTCACCAGCAGGTGTCACTGCAAGTTTAATCAGAAATTACCCATTCTTGTTACGAAAAACAAAAGTTTGCTTTCCTAAAACAGAAAGAATTTGCGACAATTCAGGTTGGAGTGAGCTCGAGATGTCTCCCAGGCACCACTGCTGAATATATGCAAATTAACCATTGTTACAGATCAGGTTTTGGATAGTTTAGAATCTTTGAGTGCATTGTGGCTTGGCTGAATAGATTATTGTGTCACTACATTTGGTTTGAAGAAGTGGGTTCCGAGTCCCAAAAAAGCATTACCTGCGCTCAATAAATTGCATTGTTATATGAAAATGTCATTATTGAGAGAAGCCACCTCTCCATTTTTCGTTTTAGTTGTTTTTAAAGTGACACTTTAAAAATTATGATGTAATGACTTGTATGTGTAGTACGGATAATTACCAGAGCATTAGTAGCAAAGAAAATAGTCTCATATTTTTATATTCAGTTATATAGTTTTTTTTAAAGAGAGTCTGAAGCGAGAATAAATCTCGCTTCAGACCTCATAGTTAGCAGGGGCATGTGTGCCCCTGCTAAACCGCCGCTAAACGGGGGTCCCTTCACCCCCAAATCCCCTCGGTGCAGCGGGGGAGTGCTTCCTGGTTGGGGCAGGGCTAACCGCCGCAGCCCTGCCCCACGCGCGTCTGTCAACGCGTATCTCCGCCTCTCCCCGCCCCTCTCAGTCTTCCTTCACTGAGAGGGGCGGGGGAGCGGCGGCGATGCGCCGCTGATAGACGCGACTGGAGGCAGGGCTGCAGCCGTTAGCCCTGCCTCCAGGAGCGACCAAGTCTGCGACCAAGTCTTGTGGGGGTGGGTTTAGGGGTGAAGGGACCCCGTTTAGCGGCGCAATAGCGGCGGTTTAGCAGGGGCACACATGCCCCTGCTAACTATGAGCTCTGAAGCGAGATTTATTCTCGCTTCAGAGTCTCTTTAATAACATTGCATCATTGCAATTGCGCCGCTAACCCGGGGTCCCTTCACCCCCCCCCCCCCCCCCCCCGCAAGACTTGGTCGCAGACTTGGTCGCTCCTGGAGGCAGGGCTAACGGCTGCAGCCCTGCCTCCAGTCGCGTCTAGGGCGATCCCCTCTCAGAGGAATCAGCCTATGAGAGGGGATCGTAATCAGAGCCTCTCTAGGGGACAGCCGAGTGACGCGGCTCTCCCCAGTACAGTACAGTGCTGCAGTAGATCGCAGCGGCGTACATTGTACATAGATAGCGCTGGTAGACTGACGACAAAGCGGAGCTCCGTCACTCAAGCGGGGATGCACGCATCGGCACGTGCGATCCCTTGTAAAACCCCGCCCCAGGACTTGACGTCTTTCGGCATTAGGCAGTCCTGGGGCTGCCAACTTCCTGACACCTGTCGGCGTTAGGCGGTCTGGCAAGGGTTAATTAACTTCCATATTTTTGCAATCCTGACAGATTCAGCAGTGATCTGTGTGCCCCCCTTCCAACACAGATAGTAGTATTAGTATTCAAGTGTGTCCAACTGTAAAGATCCTAGTCCTACTAGTATTAGGCAACCATGTGTGCCCTTCACCACAGATAGCAATATTTGGTAGCCATGCCTCTTGCCCCCCCCCCCCCCTCCCCCATGCTGATAGCAGGATTGGGCAGCCATGTGTTCCCCTCATGCCCAATAGTATTTATTATATATCACATGTAGCTCCCACCCCAGATGGGAATATTAGGTAGCTGTGAGTACCCTACCCTAAATAGTGTTATTAAAGTGGACCCAAATTAAAAATACAAGAGTTCAGAAATAAAATCTATTTTCTAACTTATAATAATAAATAACAGCCTTTTTTAAGCTGCATGATGACAAATATAAAATACTAGCTTATGACCCGGCGTTGCCCGATTATGTATTTGGCTGGTGTCGTCTCCACCCATTTTTTCTAACCCAAACACACAAACACCAAGTTTGTGAGCTTTGGCATCAATCATTTTTATATTCCCATAGAAATTAAATAAATCAGATTGGCGGTTTGTGACTCCACCCCTCTCCAGCATTTGAACCCCAGTCACCCAATGACCAACTGTAGCAGGTGTGAAGCATCTGCTATTACCCATGTAAAATGGCAGCAATTTAAATATTCCCCTTTAAAATCAACAGGTGAATTTGATTGGCAATTATAGGCTCCACCCACTTCCCTGAATATTAATCTCAGTCACCCAGTGACCATTTGTGCAAAGTTTGAGAACTCTGCCATTAACAGTGTAAGAAGGGCTACAGTTTATATTTTCCCAGTGAAATGTGTTTTTGGGTTTGCCCACTTTTTGTAAACTGGACACACAGTCACTCAATGACCAAGTTTGTGAGCTATCGGGTCCTTGGCATCAACAAAAACAAATCTGATTAGCTGTTTATAGCTCCGCCCCTTTTTTGAATTTGAACCCCAGTGACCCGATGACCAACTGTGCCAGGTTTGAGGCTTGTGTCATTAACAGTGCAAGAATGGCAGCAATTTAACATTCCCCTTGAAAATCAACAGGTGAATACGGATTTGCTTTTTTAGGCTCCACCCACTTTTCTGAATATTAATCCCAGTCACCCATTAACCAACTGTGCAAAGTTTGAAAACCCGGCCATTAACAGTGAAGAAGGGCTGCAGTTTACATTTTCCCAGGGAACTCTGTTTTTGACTCCACCCAGTTTTTGTAACCTTGACACACAGTCAAGCAATGACTGTGAATGGAAGCAGTTTATCCAGCAAAGAAATGTCATTGGCTGTTTGTGGCTCCACCCCTTTAGTGAATTTGAACCCCAGTCACTTAATGACCGACTGTAGCAGGTATAAGGACTCTGCCATTAACAGTGTAAGAATGGCAGCAGTTTCAATATTCCCCTTGAAAAGCAATAGGTGAATTTTGATTGGCTGTTGTAGGCTCCACCCACTTTCCTGAATATTAATCCCAGTCATCCAGTGACCAATTGTGTCACGTTGGAGCACCCTGCCAATAACAGAATGGCTGAAATCAATCTAACAAATCTGATTGGCTGTTTGTGGCTCCACCCCTTTAGTGAATTTGGACCCCAGTCAACCAATGACTGACTGTATCAGGTTTGAGGCCTGTGTCAATAACAGTGTAAAAATGGTAGCAATGTATATATTCCCCTTAAAAAATCAATACGTGAATGTTGATTGGCTGTTGTAGGCCCCACCCACTTTCGAAATATTTATTCCAGTCACCCAGTGGACAACTGTGTCAAGTTTGAGAACCCTGCCATTAACAGTGTAAGAATGGTTACAGTTTATATTTTCCCATGTAAAAAATGTAGTCGTTGGCACCGCCCACTTTTTCTAACCTTAACATACAGTCACTCAATTACCAAGTTTATGAGCTTTGGTGTCCTTGGTATCAATAATTTGTATATTCCCATTGAAATTAATCAAATCTGATTGGCTGTTTGTGGCTCCGCTCCCTTCTTCCATTAACAGTGTAAGAATGGGAGCAGTTTAAATATTCTCCTTGAAGATCAATAGGTGAATTTTGATTGGCTGTTGTACGCTCGACCCACTTTCTTCAATCTTAATCTCATTCACCCAGTGACCAAGTGTGCCAAATTTGAGAACCCTGGGATTAACAGTCTAAAGCTGGCCACTAACTGTCCAATTTCTAGCGAAAAATCGTTTGAGCGATCAGAAATTCTGATCGGACGAAAAATCGTTCACTACACCATCAACTAACCAATCATTGCTTCCTATCTATCACGACCACCAAGAAAATCCAAATTTTCGTTCGACGAAAATTCATTCGGGCGACATTTTTTTCACTCGTTCACAGTGGCGTAGCTAAGGAGCTGTGGGCCCTGGTGCAGGTTTTACATGGGCCCCCCCAAGAACTTTATACATAGCAATTGATACAGCGCACCAAAACTTGCCAAGGACAACCACAGTGTCAGAGGTGCAAGAAGGGAATTGGGAACAGTGTGTTAAGGATTACTACTATTCAAAGCATCTATAGAAGTGATTATTACCAGCACAGGACCAATAGAGAGCTAATACTGTGATAGAGGGTGGACCCTTCGGGGCCCCTCTGGCCCAAGGGCCCCGATGCGGTCGCTACCTCTGCACCCCCTATTGCTACGCCCCTGCTCGTTCATAATCGATTGTGTCCATCAATGGAGATTATTTACAACCAATCCGATCAGAATTTCTGATCGCTCAAACGATTTTTCGCTAGAAATTGGACCGTTAGTGGCCAGCTTTAGAATGGCTGCAGTTTACATTTTTCCATTAAAAATTAATGGCTGAAATCCGATTGGCTGTTTTATGCTCAGCCCAATTTTCCTGGATTTGTAACCGTGGTCACCAAGTGACCAACTGTGCCAAGTGTGGGGACTCTGGCTTGATTACTGTGAGAATGGAAGCCTTTTCCATTTTTTCCATTGACATGAATGGGGAAATCTGATGTGCTGTTTGTAGCTCCGCCCAGGTGTGCAGGGGGGACGCGAGACCTACAGAACATATCATCCCCGGTAGTAGGGGATCTGTATACTAAGTTTCGTTCAAATCGGTCATGCCGTTTTCGAGTGATCGCGGCACATACATACATACATACATACACACATACATACATACATACAATTTTATATATATAGATTTTACATTTATCGGAGGAACCCCTCCCTTCCTTTCAGACTGCCTGGACAGAATCCAGCAGACTGGTGGAGGAGATAAAAAACAAAACAGAGGCCGCTACTGATGATGTCACAGGGGAGGTGATCTCAGCTAGTGTGAGATTTCACATAGACGATGCCCCTGTGAGGGAGGCTAGCTGATGACAAACACACCCATGATCTAAAACCTCCTACTAAGCTCAGAAGTAATGGCTGCCACCTGTATAACCCTAGTTATGAAAATAGAAGGGTGAAAAGCATGCACTGAAATGCTCATAGGCTTGAAGGAGTGTTTATTTATCTATGTATGTGTCAGAGTGGTGCATCTAAATATTTTGAATTAAAAAAAATTTTGGTTTGGGTCCGCTTTAAGAAGTCATATGTGTATTCTCCCACCAGAGATGCTAGTAAGGGGCTAAAAGTGTGTCTGCCAGCACCAACACTAGTATTAAGTAGCCAAGTGCTTCCCCACAACAGATACTAGTATTAAGTAGCCAAGTATGACCACCAATACAGATAAACAAGTTAGAAGTCATGTGTGCCTCCTCCCAATCCAGATAATAGAATTAGGTTGCCATATGTGCTCTTCACCACAGATAGAATTAGTAGGTAGCTATGTGTGTCCCCTCTCAACCTAGATAGAAGTATTAGGTAGCCATGTGTGACCCCCACCCACACCATAGGTAGCAGTCATATGTACCTATGTGTGCCCCCCCCCCCCCCAGGTCGTAATATTAGGAAGACACACACACATACATTATTAGGTAGCCACGAGTGCCCCACCTTCCAAAATAGTAGTATTGGGTACGGCATATTGCAAAAACTGACAGTAACAAAACTGAGGGATATGTAATTATGATCCTTTCACGCTGTCAATCCGTAATGGATCTGTTCTCTTAAATGCAATTATTAGTTTTATTTATAGAACACCAACAGATTCCGTAGCGCTGTACAACCTGCAAAACATACAACACCCTCACCTATAAACCCAGTCAGTGGATACTTCTCAATGGAGGGAAGATGTGGGTAGATGTGTATAAATACTCTTTAACCGGTTGTAGACTTTGGTAAGTAGAATCTACCCCGCAATGCTTTCTGTGAAGTGCATAGATTCTATGCTGAAGCTTACCATGGTCCCAAGCCAATCGCTGCTCCTGGAGGAAAGAAACTCGGCAGTCATGTGACAGCTGTCAGCCACCGAAAATCCGCCACCAGTTTCGGGCTCCAGGATCATTACAATCCTATGTGAGCCTCGCGCAGTAGTGGCTTTCCTTCAGGCTCAGGCGGAAATATCCAAGCTGCTGCTCCACTGCAGGGAGGCGGGGTGCAAATAAGGGTGGTGCAAGCCATGTGGTGCGCGCAGTGCAGCACCAAAGAATGAGGGGGGGGGGGGGGGAGAGTTGTGCCATGGACCAGGATGTGGGTGTGGTCACGGGCAGAGCCAAATTTACACGAATTTAGCAATGGTGGGACATTAGCCTAGGACTATGGTAGGGATTAGATTGTAAGCGCCTCCGACACAAGTGCCCCCCAGTTTAGGTAGTGACAAGGACCCCCCATGTTTAGTGACAGGGACCCCCTCCCCAGTTTAGCTGGTGACAGGTGCCACCTATTTTAGGTAGTGACAGGTACCCCCCCACCCAAGTTTAGTGACAGGGATCCCACTCACCGTCATCCCAGCAGCCAGCGTCAGACCTCAGAATCAGCCGGCAACAAGTGATGTCACTTCTGTATATCAGTGCGGTGTCCGGGAGGTCCTAGCGCCCAGACTCACTGTTTGCCCGCGGATTCTGAGGTCTGTTGCTGGCTGCTGGGATGCAGCAGAGATGGCCAGAGGGGGGCGGCTGACGGCTAGGGTGGCGTCCGTCCCATTTTGCCCATGTGTGGACGCCCATGCCGGCAGCTGATAACGCTGGAATGGAGGACGGGGAAACTTGTTAGGATCCAGAGGCTTCCCCCTACCAAGGAACATACATCATCTCACCTCCCTTCCTGTTTTCCATGATCCTATCTGTGGGGCAGGAAGTCAATGCATATCTCCTGCAGAGGCGACCGGACAGCAATAAAATCTGACTGAGGCTCTAATTTCCAACCTTCCTTTACTATAATATACAAAGGAAAATGAAAGGATAAAACTTGATGTGAGTTTCAATTTAAAATAAAGGAGTAAGGATAAATTGTTCCCTGAAAAGTTTTTGCTAATACTATTATCCGATTAAGGACACAGTACAAAAATAACTCTTTCACGTACAATCTGTCAGCGGTCAGTTCACACCATGCTCCGTCTTACTCGAGGTTCAGAGATAATGATCGCCCGGTAGTGTGTTACCATAGCAACACTAGAGAAGCATCATACAATGTACGTACTTTAACAGACATAAACAAAAAGTAGACGGCGCACGGACTTTAAATATAATTTCTCTTTTGTGTGTAATAAGAGAGATGGTGGTGGGAGGGATGGGAGCAGGTGGACAGCGTCTGCGACCAACGCTGAAGACACCAGCCGCCTGTGACCACTTGCTGATTACTTGTTAACATCTACAAAACAGGTTCTCAGCATGTCATCCGTACCCCTGGCGCACCTCTTACGGGTTCAGGGGGAACAACTGCTTTACAAAGGCAGTTTATGATAACAATGTATGAGTCATACATAAAACAAGCATTAGCAAACTTCATTAGCCTTGTTTATTGTATTTACAGTGAGGGAAAGACGTTTTTGATCCCCTGCTAATTTTGTTTTTTTGCCCTGTGATCAAGAAATAGCCAGTCTACAATTGTAATGCTAGGTTTACTGTAGCTTTGAGAGATAGAATAACAACGAAAAAACCCTCAAAAACCAAGCGCCCCAAAGTCCGAGCTCGATGTGTATTGTGGTGAGCGAAATAAGTACAGCAAAAAATTAGCAACGCTCCTGAGTGAAATAAGTAGTTAATCCCTCCCTCAGTCAGGGCATTGAAAGTGATTCATAAATGGGTATTCCAGCATGACAATGACCTAAAACACGCAGCCAAGGAAGCAAAGGAGTGGCTTATGAAGAAGCCAAGATAGCCATAAAGATCCTGGATTGGCCTAGACGGTCTCCAGACCTTAATCCAAATGAAAATCTGTGGAGAAAGCTAAAGGTTCAAATTACCAAACATCAGCCTTTAGTCCTTACTGGCTTGCACAGAATCTGCTAAGACAACTGGGACAAAATTCCTCCTGAGATGTGAGCAAACCTTGTGGCCAACTACAAGCAACGTCTAATCTCTGTGATAGCCAGTACAGGTTTTGCCACCAAGTACTAAGTCATTTTTTTAAAAGTGAATCAAACTTAATTCGTATTGCAGAAAGACAAGACACTGGCACCATCCAATGCAAACTGTAGTTTAGTGGAACATTGTAGCTAGAGAATGCAGAAAGACGTGTCAAACATTGGCATGTGTAAACTGGGATCACCGTGCCAAACACATGGGTGCGGAGGTGGGTGGTAGGATTGACCTGCGATGGCCGTTTTGCGACCTTCTGGACACTTGGTCATGCTTGATCAAAGGCCTATCTGCAATCGTAGTAAGGTCTTTCTTCTTTACTTCAGCTGGAGCACACCAATCAGGTCACCCAGCAACGGACAGAGATTACACATGGTGAGACCGCTCGCAATCTTTCTCGTTGCACAAAAGTCATATGTGAGTGCCACACTACACATCTTTACCTTATGTTCCTACAAATTAGTGTGCAAGTGAATAGGAAGGTTAGCTAATATATTACTATTTTGGCAGTTGGAATACCATTCAGGAAAACCTTGAGAATCCTCCATGAAGAGATAGACTAGTCAAAAACCTGTCAGTTCTGTCAGATTTTAACTGCTTACTTTTTTCGCTGTAGTGGTCCTTTAACACTGCTTGGAGTTGTCCTTTAATCATTGCGCCTTCTTCCTTTTCCTTCGCACATAAGAGCCAGCCGTCCCTGATAGCAAATAATAATCTCATTACAGCTCGCCGATATTACTTCCAAGGGAGCCAGTGATGGAAGAAGATGTCGAGCTGTTCTGGCAGAAGTGACGGACTCAGTAATCTGCTGAATAATCTGCATGATACTGATGGGAATACAGATTGCTTTAATATACTTGTCACTGCTATATTCGCTGCTCATGAAGAGAAGCTCTCTTCAGAAGGGCAAGAAGCAGAATCTGATTGTTTGCCACTGGCAACAGTTCATTTTCATTTCACAAAGCCAATTATAGCTAACTGACCACTGGGAAAATACTCAAGCTTGCCTTGTGAAGGCCATTCTGTGGTTTATTAAAGTAACTCTGTAGTGTGAGTGTCTCCCCATCTAGCAGTTTATGACTCTACTACCTCAGCCAAACTGCCTGCTGTCACAAACAAGGCTCTGTTTACCAGTGTTTGGCTGCACTTTATGCCAACTCCTGGCCTTACCACGGCATTTCCCCTGCTGGCCACCACATCTTGGCATCTTTTAGAATCAGAATCAATTTGGCCAAATAAGTTTGTACTTACAAGGAATTTGACTTGTCAGTTGCTTAAAGAGACTCTGAAGCGAGAATAAATCTCGCTTCAGAGCTCATAGTTAGCAGGGGCATGTGTGCCCCTGCTAAAACACCGCTATCCCGCGGCTAAACGGGGGTCCCTTCACCCCCAAACCCACCCCCGCAAAACTTGGTCGTAAACTTGGTCATGAATTTTTTCTTCCTGGAGGCAGGGCTAACGGCTGCAGCCCTGCCTCTAGTCGCGTCTATCAGACGCGCATCGCCGCCTCTCCCCCGCCCCTCTCAGTGAAGGAAGACTGAGAGGGGCGGGGGACTGAGAGGGGCGGTGGAGAGGCGGAGGTACGCGTCTGATAGACGCGCATGAGGCAGGGCTGCGGCGGTTAGCCATGCCCCAATGCGGAAGCGCTCCTCCGCTGTACGGAGGGGATTTGGGGGTGAAGGGACCCCCGTTAAGCCGCGGGATAGCAGCGTTTTAGCAGGGGCACACATGCCCCTGCTATCTATGAGGTCTGAAGTGAGATTTATTCTCGCTTCAGACTCTCTTTAACAGACACAAACAAAACAAGGACAGACCGTATATATATATTACAAGTCAAGGACAGTATGTAAGTCATTGTGGTAGTAAGCAGTGTGAGAAGTGTTTATTTACAGTTCTGTGCTGTTATGCTTTCCCGTCCTAGAAGCTCTAGCTTGGTTCCGCATTGAGCATGGCTACCGCCTGAGGGAAGAAGCTGTTCCTGGGCCTGGAAGTTTTTGTTGCCACTGACCGGAATCTCACTCCTGAAGGAAGGTGCTGGAAGACGGAATGCGCAGAGTCAGAGGGGTCAGAGGCAATCTTGGTCGCTCTCTTTCTGCACCTGCTAGAGTAGAGATCCTGCAGGGAAGGTAAGCTACAGCCAATCATACTTTCTGCTGATTGGATGACGCGCTGCAGTCTCACTGTTTCTAGTACTGAGCAAGAGCTGAACCATACAGTCATAGATGATGTCATTTTCATGATGGATTCGATCATCCCAGTAAAGAACTGCACCAGTAATTGTTGTGCCGTATGTGGTACATCCTCTGCTGCGCTTTCTTGATGATAGTGACTGTATTGTCCCAATACTTCATTACTTGGCTTCTGAACCAACACTAAGATCAGGCAGTGACCACATGGAGAGGGGTTAGTAGTCACATCCATAATCACATTCTGATCTATGGGACCTTCCCAGAGCTCAGTAGAGCTCCATTTGTGACAGCAACCTTTGCAGCTGAGGTAGAAATACTGTGTACTACAGACATACTGTACCTACCAACATTTTGAAATAAGAAAGAGGCACGCCCCTGCCACACCCCTAATCACAACCCACCACACCCGTAGTTACACATAACACAAATAATTCATAAGCAAAGACATTGTTCTATCATTCAGACCACACTGGTCAATACGGTCATCGTTAGTTTTTCTTAATGCAAACATTTAAAAAAAAGAAATATATCAGTTTAAAGATAACTCGAGGTGAGAGACATATGGAGCTTGATTCACAAAAGGGTGCTAAGTGTTAGCACGCCAGTGAAAAGCAACTTTGCATGTGCTAACATGCTTTGCACGTGCAAGTTAGATTGCCAAGTAGTTAGCACATGTAAACTACTTAGCACCGTAGTTAGCACATGCAAATTACCTAGCACCCTAGTTAGCACGGTGCTACGAAGTTTGCATGTGCTAACTACGGTGCTAAGTAGTCTGCTCTGCATGTGCTAAGTAGTCTGCAAGTGCTAACTACGGTGCTAAGTAGTCTGCATGTGCTAACTACGGTGCTTAGTTTGCATGTGCAAAACTTTTACGTCCAAAGCTTTTAGGCCTGCTAACTATGTTAGCACCCTTTTGTGAATCAAGCCCTTGGAGGCTGACATATTTATTTCCTTTTAAACAATTCTCATTGCCTTTCGGTCCTGCCTCTAATACGCCACAGATTCTGAACAAGCATGCAGATCAAATTATTCTGACAATTATCTGACAAGCATAGCAGCATGCTTGTTTCCGGTGTGTGATTCAGACGCTACTGATGCCAGAATTATCGGAAGGACTGCCAGGCAACTGGTATTGTTTAAATTAGAAATACATATGGTAGCCTCCATATGCCTATCAATTCAGGTGTCCTTTTAAAGGATGGAAATAAGGTTTACAGTCAATTAAGAATATTATTTTCAGTATAAAAATACACATATTTACATAGTTCTGTACATCAGTCCTGAAAGAGGGACAAATGAGGGAAAAAGATGGACAGAGGAATTTGAATGCAAAAGACGGACTGTCTATCTGTACAAGGAAGTGTTGGGAGCTCTGCACGTACTGTAGCCTTACTGCCAAATAGGGTGGCAGTGACCCCCTACAGCATCACTCTAAAATGCTATCAAAAGATAGGCTGAGTACTATATACACACTAGGTGGCCAAAAAATCAAAGACACCCTCTAATGACAAGTTGGTCCACCTTTAGCTCTGATCCCAGTCGATATTCTTCTTGGCATGGACTCAACAAGATGCTGATACCATTGCTGAGGAATGTTGGCCTATGCTGACATAATTACAGTTCTAAGTTGGGTCAGATTGGATGGTGGCATTTCCAAGATTTGAAGTGATCTTCCGACTTCGTCCCACAAATGCTCAGTAGGATTGAGGTCAGTGGACTGAGTTGGCCATGGAAGCAGGTTAAACTCTGATTGATGTTCCTCAAACCAAATTGAGAACGATCGAGCACGGTGGCAAGGGCACACATCAGGCGTCTTTTCCTATTTTTCTGCGATACCATAGGCACTCTTGATCGTCTCCTGCTGCTAAAGCCCATCCTTTGCGAAGTCTGTCTTGTGCATTGGGATATGCTTTGTGATGCAACTGCATTGACTTCAGCTGCAATTTGTCGTGTTGTTGCCCTTCTGTTGCTGGGGACTATGCATGCAACCCACCTTTCACCTCTCTCATTTGCTAGCCCTTTTCGACCAGAATAGTCCTTATCGCTTGAAGTTTTTTATTCTGAACTGCCACTCTCTAAACACCTGAGATACTGTTGAGCTAGAAAATCCTAAAAGAGTCATCATTGCAGAGATGCTAGCACTAGCTCTTCTAGCTCCAATGATCATCCCTCGTTCAAGTCAATTAAATCTTTCATCTTACCCATTTTTGCCATTAACTTCCGTGATAACTACATCGTCCGAAGCTGAGTGTTCCTTATATGGTTTAAATTCAAATAAGGCATGTCTCAAAATTTTTGGGCACTCCGTTTATAATACTCTTTTTATTTGCAATAAAAGTAAGAACAATTTGTTTTCAGGTTAATAACTTCCATTTGTAAAATACATAAGCATACTGATTTAACTTCCGTACTTGTGTATTCCATCCACAATAAGAAGGCATCCAACACAATACTCAACCTTTCTGTTGATTCTACGAGTGCACTAACATGGCTACGTTCAGCTAGGAAAAATACTCCAAATGTTGTATCCTCACCAGCCTCTAATACGGAATCCTGTCATAGGTTAGTATTAGATGGAGGAAAAGTGACATCTGCTGGCAGAATCTTTCAACTTCGCAGCCACAGAAGAATATGAAAATCCTGGTTAAGGTCTCTTTTACACTATGTGTAATTCTGATTTTGATGCGATTTTACATGCAATTCAGATTTTTGATGTGATTACGTGATGTTTTACACTACATGAGATACCAATACGCTTTTACTTGCGGTTCTGATTCCAATTTTTGATAAGATTTAAAAAAGTCCTGCATGCACTGTTTTTTCTGTGTTCTTCCTATGTTGCTTGTCTCCAGTGACAACCGCTCCCAGATATCTGCCATCTGTTAATCCCTGTCATGGCTTCCACCTGCTCTGCACAGGGATGATCACCGACCTTCAAATGAGGTTTAATTACAGCAGGTGTGCGGCAGGGAATGAAAGGGTGATTTACCCATAAATCAGCGCATCCTCCCTGAGCTCCGAATAGGTCCATGTGTCCTGTTAGTCTTGTTCCATGCCTCGCTGCCGTCACTTCCTCCTTCAAGCCGGAAGGAGGAAGTGACGGCAGCGAGGCTTGGAACAAGACTAGCAGGACGCATGGACCTATTTGGAGCGCAGGGTGGACAGCGGAAGTGCTGCAGTTAAACCTCATTTGAATCACGAGTAATCACTCGTGATTGAGGTCAGTGATCATCCCTGGCTCGGCATCAATGAACCCAGGCAGAAGAATGAAAGTTGTGTGATGGTGCTGCTGTGTTGGGGGATCTTCAACCAAGACTTACAGAAGACTTAAGAGAATTACAACAATTGGGACATTTTGTAAGCACTATTATTCTTAAATGATTACATTTTTTTATCATGGTGTCTGGGTGTTATTTGATCTCATTTATTAGTGCTAATGGGTAAGGAGCACTAATGTACGATACCCCCTGCGCTCACTACCATAAGAATATCGGAGAATAGTGGTGCTCGTAATGGGTCAATTACAATGAAATTTTGTGCAATTTTTTGCAATTATGCATTGCATAATTGTGATTACATTACGTACAGCATATTACGTTTGTGAATCATAATTACGCTTGTAATTACACAATTACGTGTAATTCGCAATCAATGCGTAAAAATATTCGCATCTATTTGCTAGTGTTCTGCGCATGTGCAGCTATTAGTTCAAAATTTAATGCAAAAAATGCGTTCGTATGCGGAAAAAAAAAACTGCGCTTACCAGCCAGTATACTGCACACACGGGGCTATTATTTATACACTAAGCCTAAAGCCCATTTAAAAAATGGGTGCTAGGCACTGGCCGCAACACCCGCACTGGCTGTCCTCTATAGAGAGTGGTGTGCGGAGGTGCCCGCCCCCCTTGGCCCCCGTCCTCTCCTTTCCCCGCATCATCCTCCCAGCTCTGCGCTGTGCGTCCCTGTTGCCCTAGCAACCACAGGGACAGTGCAGAGCGAGCCGGCTGAACTGCGCGCACATGCACAGTTCATTTTACACACGGACACAATAGTGACGCAGGGACACTTGACTATTATTATATAGGATTCAATACGAAAAATGCGTTCGTATGCAAAAAAAAATTGTGTTCATCATCCAGTATACTGCACACGCTATTATACTGCATGGCTATTTAAATATTCAATGCGAAAATCCATTCGTATGCGTAAAAACATTTGCGAACAACAGAGTACACTATTATGCATAATTACGGTTATAGATTAAACTTGCATGCAAAAATATTTTCATAAATAATCCGCAAATTTTGCATTACGATTACGATGCGTAATTACGCATAAGCATGGAGAGAGCTAACCCATAGAATCCGGCAAGAGTTGGATAAGACTGAATGGATAACATCATCAATTACGCATAGGCATAATTTCTGCCCACCACTATCAGAGAATACACATTCCATGATTAGTCTCCTCTACACCCCCCATTTCCCCACTAGCATTATCTTCAACTGCTTCACCCAAAACAGGGGATGAACCCTTTGAGCTTTCACTTGGAATTAGTTTGTTTCACAATTTGTAAAGGGGGGAGGGGGGGTCTGGTTCTCACTGTCAAGAACCAGGTTGTTGGTGTTCTGTTATTGGCCAGGCGGAGGAGTTCCTCACTTGCAGGTTGAAGCTGGACATACACTGGCCAACAGATAGATCCCTCTCAGATTATTATCTGAATGAATCCCTCCATACAATGTACATAGATTTTAAGTACCGTATATTTCAGCAAATTTGAGAAAATACAGGGTATGTGAAAAAACACATACGATGAAAACCAGCACATTGATTCACATGGGCTTGTCAGGTCATAGGCGTTTTTTGCATTCTAGTAGAAATGTACTCTCAAGGTTTGTTTGTTCCCTCTTCAGGTTCCCAGTCCTAGAACACTCCTCAATGAGCAGTTCAACTGAAAATATTCCGATTGTAGCTGCTGTCTTCTCCTCTGTCTTCACTACCTAAGAAGTCCCATACCCTAACAAGTCTCATACTTTATTTTTGGCACAATCCAGGTTTAAAGGCTGCAATGTCCCACACTAAATGTAAGGATGACATTTTATGTTGTAATACTAATTCATCCCATATGCGGCAGTTCTTCTTTACACTACTATTATTTATTTTTCGAAAATTAACCCACCCAGGTATCTCATCCATAATTTTGGCAATGTGTCACTATCCTGTACATCTAAGGCCTCTTGCACACTGCAAGCGATTCCGATTCAGATTCCGCTTTTTAATCGGTTTTTACATCCGATTCCGATTTGCAGTTTGCTCCCTGCACACTGCAAATCGGAATCTGCAAATACCTAATAGAGTACTCGGGGGATTTGTATAGGATACGTGTTCCCTGAACAGGGTTAGGCCCCTAGCGCACTAAAACATAACTTTTATTAGTTCTATTAAAATCAGGTATATCAAAGGTACAGCATTTATAAAACAAAAACCAGCTGCGTTGGTGTTTGACACTATTGTGTCACATATGTATCATATCACTGGGATGGATCACTTTCAGGCAGATAAAGATTGTACATCTATGTGCATGTGTCGTGGAGAGGGAAGGAATCTCCTCTCCAGCACCTATGCACAGCTAGTACATGCACAAATAGGACCTGCACCAAACACAGGTCTAACGGACGGTAGGGGATCACACCATGCAAACAGTGTACAAAATTACAAATAACTCGACATGTTTCGGCTAAACGCCTTCGTCCGGAGTGAATACATATATACAGTGCTGTGCATCAAACATATACAGTGCCCCTGCCCCACATAACTGTCAGCATATACAGTGGTGTGAAAAACTATTTGCCTCCTTCCTGATTTCTTATTCTTTTGCATGTTTGTCACACTTAAATGTTTCTGCTCATCAAAAACCGTTAACTATTAGTCAAAGATAACATAATTGAACACAAAATGCAGTTTTAAATGATGTTTTTTTATTATTTAGTGAGGAAAAAAAACTTCAAATCTACATGGCCCTGTGTGAAAAAGTGATTGCCCCCCTTGTTAAAAAAATAACTTAACTGTGGTTTATCACACCTGAGTTCAATTTCTGTAGTCACCCCCAGGCCTGATTACTGCCACACCTGTTTCAATCAAGAAATCACTTAGGTCCCGTTTCCACTAGTGCGGTGCAAATTCGCAGCGAATCTACCGCATGCGAATTCGCATACGAATTTCGTGCGAATTCGCATGCGATTTGATTTGTGCGAATTTAACCCCTCCAATGCCTGAGAGCTGCCTGATAGCTGCAAGGAGGAAATTGTCACCTCAGGAAGAGGATTTTCATGGAAATTTGCATGTGAGCACTTCCTTCCTGTTTCTCCTTGTGGGTTTTGTGAAGGCGATTGAGTAGGTAATGTTTGTTGGTGTCTTGAGAGAGAAGATGTTTTTGGGTGATTTTGAGGTTTTGCTGGTGTCCATGCTGAGCAACTTGTTGTTTAGCATGCAGAGGATGCGGAGGAGGAGGATTCAACCTCGGAGACGTCACCGATTTTGGGTGCATCCGCTTGTTGTTGAGAGGCCTCTGAAAGGGCAGTTTACTGTCCTGTATGAAGATCTGAGGAGTCACCCGGTGAAGTTCTTTAAGTACACCCGGATGTCTGCTTCATCGTAAGTATATTAAGAATAAAAATGTTTTTGGATTGTGAATAAAGTATGTATTCAGGGCCAGGCCTTAAGTTTCACAGGACCCCGAGACTGGATTTTGGCAGCCCCCCACATCCTCTTAACACATATGCACGCACACAGGCCCATGTATAGTCCTCATTATAAATAGTATAGTTGCCCCAGTGTAGATAGCTGGTATTGTTGCCCCCAGTGTAAGTAGTATAGTTGCAACATAAAGGTGGCCCCAGTGTTGATAGTATGTCGCCAGTGAATATCCACCCCCTCTGTGGCACAGGGGCGCCCAAAGACTTACTCACCAGACTTCCAAGCTCCAGCGCCAGCGTCAGGGTCTCCCTCCCACCTCCGTCCCACCGACCCCACAACACCTCCACACAACACCTCCCCCCCCCCCCCCCCGCTTCATCTGTCGTTAAAGCAGGACTATAAGGAAATGGCCGTGGATTGTCCGCATTTGTGGACATTGACGACCATCTGCTTGTACTCCAGCTGTAATTACAGACGGAAGAGGAAGCAGTAGGAAGAGACAGCAGGCCATCAAGGCATATGTGCCCTTTGGCCCTCTGGGCGCTGATATCACAGGCCGGTCCTGTATGTAGTGCATGTAAAAAGTTTGTAAAGTAATACATATGTATTCATAATATTTTTTGTTTTATTCCTAGCTTTGATTACCTGCTTCAGCTCTTGGGATCTGAGCTGCGTAGGGAGGATACCCGCTTCCGTGCTGTTGTTATTCCAGAGGAGAGACTATTGGTGACTCTCAGGTGAGATGTTCCTTTCATTTATAGTCAGCATGTAGGCCTTCTTCTTTTCATTTGCAATGTATAATTTAATGTAAACGAGACAAACCGTACAATGTAATTGCAATAGTAATCTATACGACCACTGTGGGTCCCCCTGTAGTTCTTTATTGCATACAATAAACCTTAAAAAAAACCACGCAGACAACAATCAATAAGTTTACTTGCATGTATTTTCAGATGAAACTTGTAAAAGTGCACAACGGTCTGTACACAACCGACATAATGTGTACAAACCAATACAACGTGGTCATGTATGTGTCCAACATGGACATAAGAAAGTGGTATCATGTTCTACATAGAACAACAAAATAGTATCCCCTACGAAAGTCCTAGAACTGACTGGTCTATAATAAACAAAAATACAACATATGAAATTAGCATCCGTAATGTTAAAAGGGAGTCCTGTTCAGGTGATGTAAAAGGCATTTCTTTTACTCAGGAGTATCGGTGTCGAATAAGAACCTTGTCATCGACATATCGGCTCTATGTGGAGCACCACGATCTTGTGGCCTTTCTAATGACTGGTATGTACGGGTCTCAACTTGACTACCTTGCTGTACAGGATAATTTTGCGGCACTTCAGACACCGAACGAATTGTGCTCGGTATTTCTCTGTTAACTCTTGAGGGAGGGAAGGGAGGATATGGATTGTTGTCTCCACAACTGCTGTGATCCTGAACTACCAAACCCCATAGAGTGTTAAGAACTGAAACCCTCTGTGAAGTTTCCATGCCGGTCGCCCTGATGTTTTTGCCTGGTCTTTGCTTGATATTTTAACGCTACCTGTATCATCTCTATATGTACCTCTCCATAAAAAGATGGATCTACATCTTCTAGGTAGGGAATCAAAGAAGTCACCATTTTATATAGCACATGTTCTTCAGCGGCACGTTGCCGGTCGCGGTTGGTTTTCAAATAATCAAGAATGTCTTTATAAGTGGTATTCATGTGTGCCATTTCCTCTCTATCTTCTTGTTCTTCTGTTGCTCTGGCTCTACTTTGCTTCCTTACTGTGCTGGTTCTTCTGCGACGCAACGCAGTGGTGGAGTTTCCACTGGTACTTGCCTGAGTGGATGGCACCTCAGACACATCGTCAGCGGTCTCAGAGTTGCCTGGTGCAGATGTGACACTACTGTCACTGTCTTCAGCTACAGCATTTTCGTCCAAGAAACTATCTTCTGTTCTGTAATGTAAATCATAAACATAGTGTGTAGTAAAATCATGGTAAAAGGAGTACACATAACACAGGTGCATAAGTAAAAATAAAAATTACCTTCGTGGTTCATAGCAGGGTCTCAGGAATTACATTAAATCCCAATGTTTGTATGTCGGTTTAGGTACACTCCCACTTCTCTCAAGTTTCTTAAGTTTTGTTAATTCTTTCTTGAAAGTGTCCCTCACGGAACGCCATTTGTTCCTGATATGTTTCACTGTTGGAAAGAGCACATAAATGCACAAAATTAATATTTGTCCTTTCTTTTCCCATAGGTTTTTGGCTACAGGGCAATCATTTGCATCTTTACACTTCTCTTTTCGGATGGGGAAGACTACAATTTCTTACATCGTTAAAGAAACATGCATGCTGATATGGAGAAAGCTACGACAACTGTACATGCCAATTCCAGATCGTGCTCAGTGGGAGGACATTGGTCAAAAATTCTGGAGCAAGTGTCGTTTCCCAAACTGTCTTGGGGCGGTGGACGGCAAGCATATTCAACTTGTTATGCCACTCCATACTGGAAGTAAATTCTACAACTATAAAAAGTACTTTTCTATTGTACTAATGGCGGTGGCAGACGCAGAGTACAAGTTTGTGTACATTGATGTGGGTGCTTTTGGTAGTGCTAGCGACTCCCAGATTTTTCGGAACACTACGCTTTTCCAGCGCTTAGAGGATGGCCAGCTGGACCTGCCACCACCAACGCCATGGCCTGGAACCTCTACAGAATGTTTCCCCTACACCTTTATTGGGGACGAAGCATTCGCTCTGTCGAAAAACCTAATGCGCCCCTGCTCCTCTAAAGACTTAAATGACAGGAAAACCAACTTTAACAACAGACTAAGTAAGGCAAGGCGCATGGTGGAATGCAGCTTTGGGATCTTATCTAACAAGTGGAGGGTGTTGCATACACCTATAAACTTAAATGTGGACACTGCTGTGGCTGCGGTGAAAGCCACATGCATTCTTCACAATTTTGTGGTCAAACAAGAAGGGGTTGCTGCAGATGAAGATCATGTACAACATGTCCAACCTCTACGTGGCCTGTCTTGGACCGAAGGAAGAAATACAAATGAAGCCATTGCCAACCGTGACTTAATGTCACAATATTTTCTTAGTATGGCAGGACAGTAGAACAAAAATTTTCAAGCCTTTGAAGTCGCTACTTAATAAAAATTTTAAACCGATTATTTGTCTTGTGCACTATATTTACAAACACTCACCTTTACACAGGGCCTGACTGTCCATATTACTCACCCACCACTTCTGGGGGGGCCGCATCCGCCTGTCCGTGGGTGTGGTGGGCCCCAAAGCTGAAGGGGCACCCGACACCCACGTACAGGCGGGTGCCGCCTCGCCCGAATACTTCCTTCCTACCCACTAGCCCTCCGCCCTGCTGGAGGGGGGTAGCGGACAGTAATGGGGTTTTGGACAAGCGGCGGGGAGGGTGGGTGATCACTCACCACTTCCACGTTTCAGCCGCCCACTACATTGTAAGTAGACGGCATTGTAGAAATTGATGAAAGTGGAGCACATGCTGGAACTTGGAAGAGGTGAGTGATTCCCCGTAACATTGAACAATTGAAAGGGGAAGGCAGATCTGGGGAAGTTAAAGTAGTCATTGAGGAAAAATGTATACAACAATTGCTAATAACAGGGTGCTTCCTCCAACTCCTAGCTCCCACCATGTCCCTTGCCGCAGCTCTCCCCACAGCCGTTCATCACTGCTCCCTCCTGACAATGACAGCAGAGCGAAAGCTAGGTCAGCCTATACTTTGCATGCGCTACTGACGCTAGCAATCACCGCCACGTGTGCCGAAGCAGACTGCGCAAGCACAAAATTTCTGCACCTGCGCAGAAGCCACCAGCCCATGTAGCGGTGATTGACAGCTCTAATTGCAGCTGCGGTGAAACCGGCGATGAGGGACATGCTGGCAGCTTGGAGGTAGATGAAGACCTAATATAATTAACTTCTTCTTTAAAAAAAAAACAAAAAACAAAAAAAAACCTGCTCCCCCTACTGCTACACGCTGTTTCATTACAATAGCAGGACATACAAGCAAAAATGCTATGCATACTAACAAAATGAGAAACAAATGCACCCACATTCCAACTTTTTCTGTTTGGCAGACAGCTCGTCCCAATCTGCTGTAAAATGCCTAGTTATGTTCTCCCATGTCCTCCGGCATAGTGGCAAATCCTTATATGCAGGCAGGGAGTTGTCATACAGGAAGGGTTTGGCCTGCACCATAGTCACTAGCACCTCTATATCAAACTCCATTGCTGATTATTAATAAAGAACAAACAGGAAACAGGAAAGAGGAAAGGCAGAACTTTGGTTAAAAAAAATACTTTATTGCTTGCGTTTTTGTAAGCGAATTCGCATGCGATTTCGCATGGTAAAACGCACCTGCGCTTTCCCTATTAAATACATTGTGTGCGAATCGCACGCGTTCCCTCCCGCAGGCGAATTCTGCAGGGTCTACCGTGCAGAAAAATCCTGCACAGAAAAACGCTCAGAAATCCTGACAAGTGGAAACAGGCCCATCCACTTTCATTGACTATGCGAATTCGCATGCAGGCCACGCATGCGAATTCGCCCTAGTGGAAACGGGCCCTTAAATAGGAGCTATCTGACACAGAGAAGTAGACCAAAAGCACCTCAAAAGCTAGACATCATGCCAAGATCCAAAGAAATTCAGGAACAAATGAGAACAAAAGTACTGTAATTGAGATCTATCAGTCTGGTAAAGGTTATAAAGCCATTTCTAAAGCTTTGGGACTCCAGCGAACCACAGTGAGAGCCATTATCCACAAATGGCAAAAACATGGAACAGTGATGAACCTTCCCAGGAGTGGCCGGCCGACCAAAATTACCCCAAGAGCGCAGAGAAAACTCATCTGAGAGGCCACAAAAAACCCCAGGACAACATCTAAAGAACTGCAGGCCTCACTTGCCTCAATTAAGGTCAGTGTTCACGACTCCAACATAAGAAAGAGACTGGGCAAAAACGGCCTGCATGGCAGATATCCAAGGCGCAAACTAGCAAAAAGAACATTAAGGCTCGTCTCAATTTTGCTAAAAAACATCTCAATAATTGCCAAGACTTTTGAGAAAATATCTTGTGGACCGACGAGACAAAAGAACTTTTTGGAAAGTGCGTGTCCCGTTACATCTGGCGTAGAAGTAACACAGCATTTCAGCAAAAGAACATCATACCAACAGTAAAATATGGTGGTGGTAGTGTGATGGTCTGGGGTTGTTTTGCTGCTTCAGGACCTGGGAGGCTTGCTGTGATAGATGGAACCATGAATTGTACTGTCTACCAAAAAATCCTGAAGGAGAATGTCCGGCCATCTGTTCGTCAACTCAAGCTGAAGCGATCTTGGGTGCTGCAGCAGGACAATGACCCAAAACACACCAGCAAATCCACCTCTGAATGGCTGAAGAAAAACAAAATGAAGACTTTGGAGTGGCCTAGTCAAAGTCCTGACCTGAATCCTATTGAGATGTTGTGGCATGACCTTAAAAAGGCAGTTCATGCTAGAAAACCCTCAAATAAAGCTGAATTACAACAATTCTGCAAAGATGAGTGGGCCAAAATTCCTCCAGAGTGCTGTAAAAGACTCGTTGCAAGTTATCGCAAACGCTTGATTGCAGTTATGGCTGCTAAGGGTGGCCCAACCAGTTATCAGGTTCAGGGGGCAATTTCTTTTTTAAACAGGGCCATGTAGGTTTTGAGTTTTTTTTCCTCACTAAATAATAAAAACCATCATTTAAAACTGCATTTTGTGTTCAATTATGTTATCTTTGACTAATAGTTAACGGTTTTTGATGAGCAGAAACATTTAAGTGTGACAAACATGCAAAAGAATAAGAAATCAGGAAGGGGGCAAAGAGCTGAATGCCGCCCTTAACTCACACTCTTATATACTGAGCATTTCCTCTCTCCCCTGGGCGTCGCCCAGCAGGGTGTGTCCTACCTTTTCGATCATGTAGTATATCCCATTCATTATCCAGGGTTCTCCTATCTCCTCATAGTCCCTCCATATCCCCCCTATCTGCCCATATGGCTGCATGTTAAAGCAATCTGATCGGCGCATTTGTCACCTATAAATCATGATCAGGCGTGTATAACTGGTAGATATTAGCCCCGATTTTTTCCTTGGGAGTCCCTCTTTTTGCTCAGTCTCATGCAACCTCATCTGCGCATATGGCTGCATGCTAAAGCTGCCTGAGCGGCCCATTTGTCACCTATAAATCATGATCAGGCATGCATAACTGTTAGATATTCGCCCCAATTTTTTCCTCGGGAGTCCCTCTTTTTGCTCTGTCTCATGCGGCCTTATCTGCGCATATGGCTGTGTGCTAAAGCAGCCGGATCTGCACATCTGTCACCTATAAATCATGATCAGGCATGCATAACTGTTAGATATTCGCCCCGATTTTTACCTCGGGAGTCCCACTTTTTGTTCTGTCTCATGCGACCTTATCTGCGCATATGGCTGTATGCTAAAGCGGCCTGATCGGCGCATTTGTCACCTATAAATCATGATCAGGCATGCATAACTGTAGGTATTCGCCCCGAGTTTTACCTCAGGAGTCCCACTTTTTGCTCTGTCTCATGCGACCTCATCTGTGCATATGGCTGTATACTAAATCCGCTTGACCGGCGCATTTGTCACCTATAACTCACGGTTACGCATGCATAACTGTTCATCCCAATTTTAACCTCGGGAGTCCCTCTTTTTATATAAGCTAGGTATTGCCTCTCATAATATAAGTGGTGCTCAATAGCACCCAGGCATCTGTATATCTATATATCCAACAGCTTTATGGTATATTCATTAGGGACACACTCGACAAGGGGTACCTTTTCATGGCAAACTGTAGTGAAGGAGGGGGGGAGGAGGAGGGAGAGGGAGAAGGGGGGGGGGGGGGGATAGAGGATAATGCTCATGGTTTACAAGAACTGTGCTCTGGGCCCCTATATTAGGGCCAACATCAGACCAAAAAACTATATATACATATAAAATGTCATATTTTTAGAAGAGTCAGTCTCACACGTATATAGTTGTAGATTCTCATTATACAGATCGCATCTAGTCCAAAAAGGGTGCATTGGCAAACCCCTCATTTAGCCCATTCGGAGCCATACAATTTAACTGAAAAATCCACTTTGCTTCAATCTGCCTGAGGATTTTGTCATGGTCCCCCCCCCCCCCCCCTCTACTGTTCCTTATGACTTTCTGAATGCCCAAAAATTTGATGTTAAAGGGGTCCTCCTCATGAATTGACCTCATATGTCTAGACACTGCTGTTTCGCTTTTATTCCTGATATCGCCCACGTGTTCCAGAACTCGATTGACTGATTTGAAGGCCCTCCCTGTTTCACCAACATACAATTTTTTGCACGGGAATATTGCACCATAAATCACACTCTCTGTGTCACAGTTGATAAATGTCTGAATCTTAAAAGTGCGTATGTCACTGGAGTCCTTAAAGTTTTTTGTCTGCAGAATATTTTGACAGGCTTTACATTTCCCGCATTTGTATGTGCCGATTGGTTTCGGAGGTAGCCATGATCGTACTGGGGCTGGTTCAACCAGATCTCTTTTAAATTCGCTGTGTACAAGCTTGTCCCTTAGGTTCTCAGTCCCTCTATAAGTCACACTAGGTCGTGTGGGCAAAATCTTACAGAGATCCTTATCCTGATGCAGGATCGGCCAGTACCTCTTGACGATATCATGAATTTGATGGGATTGGGCAGTATACGTTCCTATCAATCTCGGGAACTTCTCTTTCTCTGTGGTTTTTTGGCTGTTCGTATTCAGGAGTGACGAGCGGTCAGTCTCTCTCGCCCTGTCGTATGCTTTTTTCAAAACAAAATCTGGGAAACCCCTGCTCTTAAATCTCTCTGTGAGACCTTTACTTTCTTTCTCAAAATCACTTTCTTTTGAGCAGTTTCTTTTTGCTCTTAAAAATTGACCCACTGGTATCCCGGCCCTGAGAGATTGCGGGTGGGCACTTTTCCAGTGCAGGAGGGAATTTGTTGAGGTCTGTTTCCTGTATATGGTGGTTTGGATGCTTCCATCCTTTTCCAGGGTTATTGTGAGATCCAGGAAATTTATACTGTTATTACTGATCTCATGTGTAAAAAACATCCCAATTGTGTTTTTGTTTAGACACGTAACGAAGTTCTTGAAGATGTCCACCGACCCGTCCCAGATAATCAATATGTCGTCTATAAAATGCCCCCAAAAGAGGATGTGTGATGTATAGAACAACAAATCCTCACCAAAAACGATGACATCCTCCCACCACCCGAGGAAGAGATTAGCATACGATGGGGCACACGCCCTCCCCATCGCGCTTCCTCTTACTTGATGGTATACCAATCCCTCGAATCTGAAAAAATTGTGGGTCAATATAAACTCCAGGCTCCTGAGCAGGAACTCTGTACGGGCTTTCATGTGTATGCCTCTCGCCTGTAAAAAGTGTTTAGCGGCTTGTATACCGAGGTCATGCCTGATACTACTATACAGTGCCTCAACATCAAGGCTTGCCAAAAAGGCTGTCTCGGGAATTCTGATGTCCCAGCAGATCCTTGGTGTCTCGTATATATGATGGTAACGTTTCCACAAACGGCCTGAGGAAACCATCCGTATATATGCTTAGCTTTTCCGTTAGGCTCCCCCTCCCGGAGACTATTGGTCTCCCGGTGGTGGGTTTTTTCTTTTATGAATCTTTGGGAGAGCATAAAAGACTGCCATTGTGGGAGTTTCTGCAAATTTTTTCAATACCGTAAAGTCGTCCTTGTGTAGGCCTTGGGATTTCAGCCCATGTTCCAGCAACATTTGCATCTCTTTTTGAAATTTAACAGTCGGCTCATCTTTTAATCATTTGTATTGTTCCCCGATTTGTAATAGCGACATACACATATTCCTATACACATCCTTGTTCATTACTACAATATTCCCCCCTTTATCTGCGGGTTTTACCACAATGGTTTTCTCATCCCTCAGAAAGTCGTGGGCATTCCTTTCTTCCCTTGACAAGTTGTCACTTTCAAACAATTTTTTCTGTTGGACCTCTTTTTCAAGATTTTTGAGGTCGCGCGTGACCATATTTATAAAGGTGTTGATATGTGTATATTGCGCCATAGGTGGACAGAACCTACTTTTTTGGTCTAGCTGACTAGTAGGTTGGGCCGAACGGTTCGCCGGCGAACGTGGTTCGCGCGAACGTAGGTGGTTCGCGTGCGGGTACCGCACGCGAACCTTTTGCGGAAGAAGTTCGGTTCGCCCCATAATGCACTGAGGGTCAACTTTGACCCTCTACATCACAGTCAGCAGGCCCAGTGTAGCCAATTAGGCTACACTAGCCCCTGGAGCCCCACCCCCCCTTATATAAGGCAGGCAGCGGCGGCCATTACGGCCACTCGTGTGCCTGCATTAGTGAGAGTAGGGCGAGCTGCTGCAGTCTCTCATATAGGGAAAGATTAGTTAGGCTTAACTTCTTCCTGGCTGCATACCTGTTCTGTTCAGTGAGCCCTCAGCCCACTGCATACCTGTACTGTGATCCTGCCACTGCATACCTGTACTGTGATCCTGCCACTGCATACCTGTTCAGTGATCCTGCCACTGCATACCTGTTCAGTGATCCTGCCACTGCATACCTATTCTGTTCAGTGAGCCCTCAGCCCACTGCATACCTGTACTGTGATCCTGCCACTCCATACCTGTTCAGTGATCCTGCCACTGCATACCTGTTCTGTTCAGTGAGCCCTCAGCCCACTGCATACCTGTACTGTGATCCTGCCACTGCATACCTGTTCAGTGATCCTGCCACTGCATACCTGTTCAGTGATCCTGCCACTGCATACCTGTTCTGTTCAGTGAGCCCTCAACCCACTGCATACCTGTACTGTGATCCTGCCACTCCATACCTGTTCAGTGATCCTGCCACTGCATACCTGTTCTGTTCAGTGAGCCCTCAGCCCACTGCATACCTGTACTGTGATCCTGCCACTCCATACCTGTTCAGTGATCCTGCCACTGCATACCTGTTCAGTGATCCTGCCACTGCATACCTGTTCTGTGGACCCGCCACTGTATACCTGTTCTGTTCAGTGGACCCGCCACTGTATACCTGTTCTGTGAACCCGCCACTGTATACCTGTTCTGTTCAGTGGACCCGCCACTGTATACCTGTTCTGTTCAGTGGACCCGCCACTGTATACCTGTTCTGTTCAGTGGACCCGCCACTGTATACCTGTTCAGTGAACCCGCCACTGCATACCTGTTGTGTTCAGTGAACCTGCCACTGCATACCTGTTGTGTTCAGTGAACCTGCCACTGCATACCTGTTCTGTGAACCCGCCACTGTATACCTGTTCTGTTCAGTGGACCCGCCACTGTATACCTGTTCAGTGAACCCGCCACTGTATACCTGTTCTGTTCAGTGGACCCGCCACTGTATACCTGTTTAGTGAACACGCCACTGCATACCTATTGTGTTCAGTGATCCTGCCACTGCATACCTGTTCTGTGAACCCGCCACTGTATACCTGTTCTGTTCAGTGGACCCGCCACTGTATACCTGTTCTGTGAACCCGCCACTGTATACCTGTTCTGTTCAGTGGACCCGCCACTGTATACCTGTTCTGTTCAGTGGACCCGCCACTGTATACCTGTTCTGTTCAGTGGACCCGCCACTGTATACCTGTTTAGTGAACACGCCACTGCATACCTATTGTGTTCAGTGATCCTGCCACTGCATACCTGTTCTGTGAACCCGCCACTGTATACCTGTTCTGTTCAGTGGACCCGCCACTGTATACCTGTTCTGTGAACCCGCCACTGTATACCTGTTCTGTTCAGTGGACCCGCCACTGTATACCTGTTCTGTTCAGTGGACCCGCCACTGTATACCTGTTTAGTGAACACGCCACTGCATACCTATTGTGTTCAGTGATCCTGCCACTGCATACCTGTTCTGTGAACCCGCCACTGTATACCTGTTCTGTTCAGTGGACCCGCCACTGTATACCTGTTCTGTGAACCCGCCACTGTATACCTGTTCTGTTCAGTGGACCCGCCACTGTATACCTGTTCTGTTCAGTGGACCCGCCACTGTATACCTGTTCTGTTCAGTGGACCCGCCACTGTATACCTGTTTAGTGAACACGCCACTGCATACCTATTGTGTTCAGTGATCCTGCCACTGCATACCTGTTCTGTGAACCCGCCACTGTATACCTGTTCTGTTCAGTGGACCCGCCACTGTATACCTGTTCTGTGAACCCGCCACTGTATACCTGTTCTGTTCAGTGGACCCGCCACTGTATACCTGTTCTGTTCAGTGGACCCGCCACTGTATACCTGTTCTGTTCAGTGGACCCGCCACTGTATACCTGTTTAGTGAACACGCCACTGCATACCTATTGTGTTCAGTGATCCTGCCACTGCATACCTGTTCTGTGAACCCGCCACTGTATACCTGTTCTGTTCAGTGGACCCGCCACTGTATACCTGTTTTGTGAACCCGCCACTGTATACCTGTTCTGTTCAGTGAACCCACCGCATCAGTGCGCATACCTGTGCAGTTAAGTGAACCCACCTACCTACGTGAGTGCACGCAGTGTGATATACCACTCCGTGCATACCCAATATGGACAAAACAGGTAGAGGAAGAGGAAGAGGTAGTGGCAGAGGCAGAGGAAGGCCACCCGGCAGGTCTGCGCGAGGTCGTGTAAATGTAATTTCGTGTGGATCTGGCCCACAGTACAGTGCTCGGAAGAAGGCACGTCCCATCACCTCCCAAGATTGTCAGGACGTGGTTGAGTATTTAGCGACACAGAACACCTCATCTTGCTCAGCCACCAGCGCTACTACTAGCACCACTTCCGCTGCATTTGACACTTCGCAAGAATTATTTAGTGTTGAAATCACTGATGCACAGCCATTGTTGTTACAGCCAGATGAATTTTCACCAGCTAATATGTCTGAGTTACGCGGCAACACTATGGATGTAACGTGTCAGGAGGATGAAGGACCTACTGATGGTGCAAGTTTGGATTTGTCTGAGGCAAGCGAAGCTGGGCAGGATGACTACGATGATGACGGTAATAGGGATCCTCTGTATGTTCCCAATAGAGGAGATGAAGAGGGGGACAGTTCAGAGGGGGAGTCAGAGAGTAGTAGGAGGAGAGAAGTTGCTGAAAGAAGCTGGGGCAGCTCTCCGTCAGAAACAGCTGGTGGCAGAGTCCGGCACCATGTATCGCCACCTATGTACAGCCAGCCAACTTGCCCTTCAGCATCAGCTGCTGAGGTCCCCATAGTGCCCACATCCCAGGGTGGCTCAGCGGTGTGGAAATTTTTTAATGTGTGTGCCTCAGATCGGACCAAAGCCATCTGTTCGCTCTGCCAACAAAAATTGAGCCGTGGAAAGGCCAACACTCACGTAGGGACAAGTGCCTTACGAAGGCACCTGGAGAAAAGGCACAAACAGCAATGGGATGGCCACCTGAGCAAAAGCAGCAGCAGCACACAAAAGAAAAGTCACCCTCCTTCTCCTCTTCCTCCTTCAGGTGCATCATCTGCTTCTGCCGCTTTCTCCTTTGCACCTTCACAGGCACCCTCCTCCACTCCGCCTCTGCCCTTGAGCGGTTCCTGCTCCTCTGCCCACAGCAGCAGTCAGGTGTCCGTGAAGGAAATGTTTGAGCGGAAGAAGCCACTTTTGGCCAGTCACCCCCTTGCCCGGCGTCTGACAGCTGGCGTGGCGGAACTGTTAGCTCGCCAGCTGTTACCATACCGGCTGGTGGACTCTGAGGCCTTCCGTAAATTTGTGGCCATCGGAACACCGCAGTGGAAGATGCCAGGCCGCACTTATTTTTCGAGAAAGGCCATACCCCAACTGCACCGTGAAGTTGAGAGGCAAGTGGTGTCATCTCTTGCGAAGAGCGTTGGGTCAAAGGTACACCTGACCACGGATGGCTGGTCTGCCAAGCACGGGCAGGGCCGCTACATTACCTACACAGCCCATTGGGTGAACCTGGTGGTGAACGATGGCAAGCAGAAAGCGGCGGACCAAATTGTGACACCTCCACGGCTTGCAGGCAGGCCTCCTGCCACCTCCTCTCCTCCTGCCACCTCCTCTCCTCCTGCTACATGCTCTTCGCTGTCCTCCTCCTCCTCCTTGGCTGAGTGGCAGTTCTCCTCTCCAGCTACACAGCCCCAGCTCCGCAGGGCCTATGCTGCATGCCAGGTACGACGGTGTCACGCCATCTTAGACATGGCTTGTCTCAAAGCGGAGAGTCACACTGGAGCAGCTCTCCTGGCTGCTCTTAAGAAACAGGTGGATGAGTGGCTGACCCCGCACCACCTGGAGATAGGCAACGTGGTGTGCGACAACGGCAGCAATCTGCTTGCCGCTTTGCATATGGGGAAGCTGACACACATACCCTGCATGGCACATGTCATGAATCTAGTGGTTCAAAGATTTGTGGCAAAGTACCCTGGCTTAGCGGATGTCCTGAAGCAGGCCAGGAAGTTCTGTGGGCATTTGAGGCGCTCTTACACAGCCATGGCACGATTTGCAGAAATTCAGCGTAAAAACAACATGCCGGTGAGACGCCTCATTTGCGATAGCCCCACTCGATGGAACTCGACCCTGCTCATGTTCTCCCGCCTGCTAGAACAGAAGAAAGCCGTCACCCAGTACCTCTACAACTGGAGTAGAACGAAACAGTCTGGGAAGATGGGGATGTTCTGGCCCGACAACTGGACACTGATGAAAAATGCATGCAGGCTCATGCGGCCGTTTGAGGAGGTGACCAACCTGGTGAGCCGCAGTGAGGGCACCATCAGCGACTTAATTCCCTACGCGTACTTCTTGGAGCGTGCTGTGCGTAGAGTGGCGGATGAAGCTGCGAATGAGCGTGACCAGGAACCGTTACGGCAGGAACAGGCATGGGACCAATTTTCATCAGACCCAGCTGTTTCCTCAACACCTGCGGCAGCACAGAGGGGGGAGGAGGAGGAAGAAGAGAGGTCGTGTGCAGAAGACGAGTCAGACTCAGAGGATGATGAGCAAGGTGTTTCTTTGGGGGAGGAGGAGGAGGAGGGGACAGCGGCAGGACAACAACCGCAGCAGGCGTCGCAGGGGGCTTGTGCTGCTCAACCTTCCCGTGGTATTGTTCGCGGCTGGGGGGAGGAGGTTGACTTACCTGACGTCACTGAGGAAGAGCAAGAGGAGATGGAGGGTACTGGATCCGACTTTGTGCAGATGTCGTCTTTTATGCTGTCCTGCCTGTTGAGGGACCCCCGTATAAAAAACCTCAAGGGGAATGAGCTGTACTGGGTGGCCACACTACTAGACCCTCGGTACAGGCACAAAGTGGCGGACCTGTTACCAACTCACCGGAAGGTGGAAAGGATGCAGCATATGCAGAACCAGCTGTCAACTATGCTTTACAATGCCTTTAAGGGTGATGTGACGGCACAACGCCAGCAAGGTACCACTGCCACTAATCCTCCTCCCGTGTCCACGCAGTCAAAGACAGGACGCTCCAGCGATCTCATGGTGATGTCGGACATGCGGACGTTCTTTAGTCCAACGCCTCGCCGTAGCCCTTCCGGATCCACCCTCCACCAACGCCTCGACCGGCAGGTAGCCGACTACCTGGCCTTAAGTGTGGATGTAGACACTGCTGTGAACAGCGATGAGGAACCCTTGAACTACTGGGTGCGCAGGCTTGACCTGTGGCCAGAGCTGTCCCAATTTGCCATCCAACTTCTCTCCTGCCCTGCCGCAAGCGTCCTGTCAGAGAGGACCTTCAGCGCAGCTGGAGGCATTGTCACAGAGAAGAGAAGTCGCCTAAGTCACAAAAGTGTTAAGTACCTCACCTTTATCAAAATGAATGAGGCATGGATCCCGGAGGGCTGCTGCCCGCCCCAAGACTAAGTCAGTCCCCGCACACACAGCATCTCTGCCTGCACGCCGTGTGACTGGCTGCCTGGCCTGCCCCAAAAAGACTAAGTCGCTCCCAGTCCCTCCACACAGCATGTCTGCCTGCAGGCCGCTTCACTACCTTCTCCGCCACCACCAACAGGGTCCGGGACTCCAGGCGGATTGCTGAATTTTTTAGGCCGCTGCTAGCAGCGGCCGCTGTAATAATTTTTATGGTGCGTGTACATGACTGCCTAATTTTTCTGGCTGCACTGAGGGCAGCTGCAACAACAAAAGAAAAGGCATGTACATGCGCCCATTCCCCTTCGTGATCATTACCTTGCCGTGGTGAAGGGGCTTGCGTATCACAATGAAGCAATGACCGGCGCCTAGATGAGTGTCTCGGGGGGCACACAAAAGATAATAAGGTCGTTGCTTCATTGTGGTCAGACCAAATTTGATCAGCTGGACAGTCACTGTTCTGTCATTCAGCTACATCAGCCAGGCCGACCATATGGGCTGTAAAGCCACAAAAACCTGCACTCTCGCCATGGTGCGCACCAGTCCAGCACGGCCGTCACTAGTACAAACAGCTGTTTGCGGTGCGTTACACGGTGAGTTTGGTGTGTCAGTGTGAAGCAGTACCTTAATTACACTACCTGATTGATGTATACACATGCAAGATGTTTTAAAGCACTTTAGGCCTGTCATTTAGCATTCAATGTGATTTCTGCCCTTAAAACGCTGCTTTGCGTCAAATCCAGATTTTTCCCGGGGACTTTTGGCGTGTATCCCACTCCGCCATGCCCCCCTCCAGGTGTTAGACCCCTTGAAACATCTTTTCCATCACTTTTGTGGCCAGCATAATTATTTTTTTTTTTCAAAGTTCGCATCCCCATTGAAGTCTATTGCGGTTCGCGAACTTTAACGCGAACCGAACGTTCCGCGAAAGTTCGCGAACCCGGTTCGCGAACCTAAAATCGGAGGTTCGGCCCAACTCTACTGACTAGTTGGTGCCATCACATCAGTTACCTCCATGTTCTCCCGCAATAGATCAGTAAGATCATTTAGGGCCTGATTTTCGGCTGATGCCTCATTTCTGGTCCTCACTGTGGGGTTCACAAAGTATTTATGCAATGCTAGTTTCCTTGCGAATAAGTTGACGTCCTTAACCCACTCAAAAGCCTGGAAGTCAGTGTTTGGGACATATGTGAGGCCTTTTTCCAGAAGGCTAGTAACATTGCTATCAAGGGTAGTGGAGGACAAATTTATCACTCTCAATCTGTCTGTTTGGTCGATCATTGTATCATCTACCAGTTGTTCACTAGGTTTCTCAGCCTCACTTGTTTCAGATTGGGGGTTAGCTTTTAGTTTTGGGGTTTTAGGTGGCTTTTTTGATCTCAGATTTTGTCTACCCTTTCTGTTTCGTCCCCTTGGGAAGTTTGTTTCGGATTGGGACTCACTTTATGTTTCTGTAGCAGTGGAATCACCCTCTGTGTCACTTACACCCTTATTATTATCAGGGTATTTACCTTTATTCCAATCATACACACAGCCCTTGTCAAAGTCACCTGTGTCTCTGATGAACTTTCTCTGTTTTCTCGACTTAATGTCATCTTTATGTAAAGTGACTTTTGTTTGGAATTTATTTTCAAATTTCGAGAAATCAGGGTGTTCACTTAATTTCAACAATTCCTGTTCCCTGCAGAGTTTGGTCGCTACCTTATCTGCCACTTTTTGTTCTTGGTCTCTAAGAAGGGTCATCAGCTCAAGTGTCTGCTTTGTCTTAAGATTATCCCATTTTTTCATAAACTCAGCGTCATCTCTGTGTGAATGTGGTAGTACCAGATTCCTTAGGCCTCTCACAGTAATACCCTTTTTAAGATACATTATAACTAGCCACTTCCCATGATGCTGTGTTATGTTCTTTATAAGTCTGAAAAATATTCACAAACTGTGGTTCAATATTAACTTTATCTGTCACTGGTCTATGTTCATTAGCTTCCGATAAGGTTACTGAAGGGCCTGCGGAACAAAAACAATCGATTGCCTCTGAAGTCAGGGTATCAATTGTTGGTAGACCGATCAATATGGTGGACAGTTAGGCCCCTAGCGCACTAAAACATAACTTTTATTAGTTCTATTAAAATAGGGTATATCAAAGGTACAGCATTTATAAAACAAAAAACAGCTGCGTTGGTGTTTGACACTATTGTGTCACATATATATCATATCACTGGGATGGATCACTTTCAGGCAGGTAACGATTGTACATCTATGTGCATGTGTCGTGGAGAGAGAAGGGATCTCCTCTCCAGCACCTATGAACAGCTAGTACATGCACACATAGGACCTGCTGATCACACCCCTCTTGCCCCAAACACAGGTCTAACGGACAGTAGGGGATCACACCATGCAAACAGTGTACAAAATTACAAATAACTCGACATGTTTCGGCTAAACGCCTTCGTCCGGAGTGAATACATATATACAGTGCTGTGCATCAAACATATACAGTGCCCCTACCACACATAACTGTCAGCATATATAGCCCCTATCAGAGCTGAATGCCACCCTTAAAAGAGACACTGAAGCGGAAAAAAAAAATATGATATAGTGAATTGGTTGTGTACTATGAATAATTACTAGAAGATTAGCAGCAAAGAAAATATTCTCATACTTTTATTTTCAGGTATATAGTGTTTTTTCTAACATTGCATCATTCTATAATATGTGCAGATTACACAACACTCAGCATTCAAAATGATTCTTTCAGAGCAGTCTGTGAAGTAATGACCTCTCCTCTAGCAGAGAAAAAGTAAACAGTTCACTTACAGTTGAGATAATAAAAGTCAGATAACAGCCCTCTCCACGACTTAAGGTGCCCATACACTCGTCAGATTGGCAGCAGATAGATAAGAAATGCATCTGATGATCTATCTGATGCGTTTTTAGAGCATTTTTTACCAGGATAGAATTCCAATAGATTTCAGTTTGAAATCTATTGAAATTCGATCTGATGGCATTTTTTTGCCTTCAGATTTCCATTAAGGCCAATGCAAACTGATAAGCAATCTCATCAGATCGACCTAAATTTTCCACCCTGCCAGTTCGATGGAAATCCATCGAAATCGGCCATCGATCGGCCAACCGATTTTCAATCGATCGGGATCGATTGGTCGGCCAGAAAATCAG
Organism: Hyperolius riggenbachi; assembly: GCF_040937935.1. Taxonomy (NCBI): domain Eukaryota; kingdom Metazoa; phylum Chordata; class Amphibia; order Anura; family Hyperoliidae; genus Hyperolius; species Hyperolius riggenbachi. The sequence continues at coordinate 324,416,125 of NC_090651.1, read as the reverse complement.
CTGAGTGTATGGGCCCCTTAGGACTTAGTCGGAGAGTTAATGGCTTGTTTGCATAGAGATAACAACTGGAGTTTCTTAACTCTTCTGTACTGGAAATAATTAGACTGATGTATCTGATCTTAATGTTTTATTTCTTAGCTGTGCTACACATACAAATCATAATATCATTTTTTTTTTCGCTTCAGTGCCTCTTTAAAGGGAAGGTTCAAGCAAAATAAAAAAATGAGTTTCACTTACCTGGGGTTTCTACCAGCCCCATGCAGCCATCCTGTGCCCTCGTAGTCACTCACTGCTGCTCCAGTCCCTCGCTGGCAGCTTGCCGACCTCTGAGGTCGGCGGGACGCATTGCGTACATTTTTACGCATTCCCGTTAGTGCAGGAACATTAACACATACATTTTTACGCGTTAAGTGTTGCAATGCGTAACAATTTACGCATTGAACCAGTACGCGTAAAAATGTATGTGTTAATGTTCCTGCACTAGCGGGAATGCGTAAAAATGTACGCAATGTGGCCCGCCAACCTCCGAGGTGGGCAAGCTGCCAGCAGGGGACTGGAGCAGCAGTAACTGACTATGAGGGCACAGGATGGCTGCATGGGGCTGGTAGAAGCCCCAGGTAAGTGAAACTCATTTTTTTTATTTTGCTTGAACCTTCCCTTTAACTCAGTCTTATATACTGAGCATTTCCTCTCTCCCCTGGGCGTCGCCCAGCAGGGTGTGTCCTACCTTTTCGATCATGTAGTATATCCCATTCATTATCCAGGGTTCTCCTATCTCCTCATATCAAACACCAACGCAGCTGTTTTTTGTTTTATAAATGCTGTACCTTTGATATACCTGATTTTAATAGAACTAATAAAAGTTATGCTTTAGTGCATTAGGGGCCTAACCCTGTTCAGGGAACACATATCCTAAATCAGAATCTGAATCGGATGTAAAACTGATTAAAAAGCGGAATCGGAAATGCATGCAGTGTGCAAGAGGCCTAAGTGTTTGGCAAAGCTAGGCCTCCCCTAGCTTTAGGTTTTTTGCTATATGAAGAAAATGCATGGAAATCCTCAATCTAAGATCATTTCAAATCTAAAATGCATGGAAATCCTCAATCTACGCTCATTCCAAATCTAATCTGGGCAAATATTTGAAACAAAGAAGAAAAGAGGAGCGCTCCGTAGTGCATTAAAGTTATTTTATCATGAACACGCAAAGTATAAAAACACTTACTAGAAGACAATAGAAAATGAGCATATCTGGGCTGAAAACCCAATCAGACAACCATGGGTGGCAACCTGCTCCTCCTCTGTGGCCTGCAGTGGATGGGTGTCCCAGATGTTGGTGGACAATGGGAGCCTTCTCTCTGGTGCCCGTGTGCAGTGACTTCACGACGCGTTTCGGCATATCCACGCCCTTGTCAAGTGAGTCACTGCTGTGCACACGTAAACTTTTATAGCTATAGGGACTGGACATGTGACCCTGTTGCTATGGAGACGGGGAGAAGCACTTCCGGTATCACATTAAAACTTTTTTCTTTCATTTGCTTAAAACCATGTATACTTATTGTACTCATAGATGATTCTGGCCTTGTGTCTAGAGTTGGGCCGAACCTCCGATTTTCGGTTCGCGAACCGGGTTCGCGAACTTTCGCGAAAGGTTCGGTTCGCGTTAAAGTTCGCGAACCGCAATAGACTTCAATGGGGATGCGAACTTTGAAAAAAAAAATAATTATGCTGGCCACAAAAGTGATGGAAAAGATGTTTCAAGGGGTCTAACACCTGGAGGGGGGGATGGCGGAGTGGGATGCATGCCAAAAGTCCCCGGGAAAAATCTGGATTTGACGCAAAGCAGCGTTTTAAGGGCAGAAATCACATTGAATGCTAAATGACAGGCCTAAAGTGCTTTCAAACATCTTGCATGTGTATACATCAATCAGGTAGTGTAATTAAGGTACTGCTTCACACTGACACACCAAACTCATCGTGTAACGCACCGCAAACAGCTGTTTGTGTAGTGACGGCCGTGCTTTACTGGTGCGCACCATGGCGAGAGTGCAGGTTTTGGTGGCTTTACAGCCCATATGGTCACCTGGCTGATGTAGCTGAATGACAGAACAGTGACTGTCCAGCTGATCAAATTTGGTCTGACCACAATGAGGCAACGACCTTATTATCGTGGGTGTGCCCCCCGAGACACTCATCTAGGCGCCGGTCATTGCTCCATTGTGATACGCAAGCCCCTTCACCACAGCAAGGTAATGATCACGAAGGGGAATGGGCGCATGTACATGCCTTTTCTTTTGTTGTTGCAGCTGCCCGCAGTGCAGCCAGAAAAATTAGGCAGTCATGTACACGCACCCGAAAAATTATTACAGCGGCCGCTGCTAGCAGCGGCCTAAAAAATTCAGCAATCCGCCTGGAGTCCCGGACCCTGTTGGTGGTGGCGGAGAAGGTAGTCAAGCGGCCTGCAGGCAGACATGCTGTGTGGAGGGACTGGGAGCGACTTAGTCTTCTTGGGGCAGGCCAGGCAGCCAGTCACACGGCGTGCAGGCAGAGATGCTGTATGTGCGGGGACTGACTTAGTCTTGGGGCGGGCAGCAGCCCTCCGGGATCCATGCCTCATTCATTTTGATAAAGGTGAGGTACTTAACACTTTTGTGACTTAGGTGACTTCTCTTCTCTGTGACAATGCCTCCTGCTGCGCTGAAGGTCCTTTCTGAGAGGACGCTTGCGGCAGGGCAGGAGAGAAGTTGGATGGCAAATTGGGAAAGCTCTGGCCACAGGTCAAGCCTGCGCACCCAGTAGTTCAAGGGTTCCTCATCGCTGTTCACAGCAGTGTCTACATCCACACTTAAGGCCAGGTAGTCGGCTACCTGCCGTTCCAGGCGTTGGTGGAGGGTGGATCCGGAAGGGCTACGGCGAGGCGTTGGACTAAAGAACGTCCGCATGTCCGACATCACCATGAGATCGCTGGAGCGTCCTGTCTTTGACTGCGTGGACACGGGAGGAGGATTAGTGGCAGTGGTACCTTGCTGGCGTTGTGCCGTCACATCACCCTTAAAGGCATTGTAAAGCATAGTTGACAGCTGGTTCTGCATGTGCTGCATCCTTTCCACCTTCCGGTGAGTTGGTAACAGGTCCGCCACTTTGTGCCTGTACCGAGGGTCTAATAGTGTGGCCACCCAGTACAGCTCATTCCCCTTGAGGTTTTTTATACGGGGGTCCCTCAACAGGCAGGACAGCATAAAAGACGACATCTGCACAAAGTCGGATCCAGTACCCTCCATCTCCTCTTGCTCTTCCTCAGTGACGTCAGGTAAATCAACCTCCTCCCCCCAGCCGCGAACAATACCACGGGAAGGTTGAGCAGCACAAGCCCCTTGCGATGCCTGCTGAGGTTGTTCTCCTGCCGCTGTCCCCTCCTCCTCCTCCTCCCCCAAAGAAACACCTTGCTCATCATCCTCTGAGTCTGATTCGTCTTCTGCACACGACTTCTCTTCTTCCTCCTCCTCCCCCCTCTGTGCTGCCGCAGGTGTTGAGGAAACAGCTGGGTCTGATGAAAATTGGTCCCATGCCTGTTCCTGCCGTAACGGTTCCTGGTCACGCTCATTCACAGCTTCATCCGCCACTCTACGCACAGCACGCTCCAAGAAGTAAGCGTAGGGAATTAAGTCGCTGATGGTGCCCTCACTGCGGCTCACCAGGTTGGTCACCTCCTCAAACGGCCGCATGAGCCTGCATGCATTCTCCATCAGTGTCCAGTTGTCGGGCCAGAACATCCCCATCTTCCCAGACTGTTTCATTCTACTGTAGTTGTAGAGGTAGTGGGTCACGGCTTTCTTCTGTTCTAGCAGGCGGGAGAACATGAGCAGGGTCGAGTTCCAGCGAGTCGGGCTATCGCAAATGAGGCGTCTCACCGGCATGTTGTTTTTGCGCTGAATTTCCGCAAAGCGTGCCATGGCTGTGTAAGACCGCCTCAAATGCCCACAGAACTTCCTGGCCTGCTTCAGGACATTCGCTAAGCCAGGGTACTTTGCCACAAATCTTTGAACCACTAGATTCATGACATGTGCCATGCAGGGTATGTGTGTCAGCTTCCCCATATGCAAAGCGGCAAGCAGATTGCTGCCGTTGTCGCACACCACGTTGCCTATCTCCAGGTGGTGCGGGGTCAGCCACTCATCCACCTGTTTCTTAAGAACAGCCAGGAGAGCTGCTCCAGTGTGACTCTCCGCTTTGAGACAAGCCATGTCTAAGATGGCGTGACACCGTCGTACCTGGCATGCAGCATAGGCCCTGCGGAGCTGGGGCTGTGTAGCTGGAGAGGAGAACTGCCACTCAGCCAAGGAGGAGGAGGACAGCGAAGAGCATGTAGCAGGAGGAGAGGAGGTGGCAGGAGGCCTGCCTGCAAGCCGTGGAGGTGTCACAATTTGGTCCGCTGCGCCCTGCTTGCCATCGTTCACCACCAGGTTCACTCAATGGGCTGTGTAGGTAATGTAGCGGCCCTGCCCGTGCTTGGCAGACCAGGCATCCGTGGTCAGGTGTACCCTTAACCCAACGCTCTTCGCAAGAGATGACACCACTTGCCTCTCAACTTCACGGTGCAGTTGGGGTATGGCCTTTCTCGAAAAATAAGTGCGGCCTGGCATCTTCCACTGCGGTGTTCCGATGGCCACAAATTTACGGAAGGCCTCAGAGTCCACCAGCCGGTATGGTAACAGCTGCCGAGCTAACAGTTCCGCCACGCCAGCTGTCAGACGCCGGGCAAGGGGGTGACTGGCCGAAATTGGCTTCTTCCGCTCAAACATTTCCTTCACGGACACCTGACTGCTGCTGTGGGCAGAGGAGCAGGAACCGCTCAAGGGCAGAGGCGGAGTGGAGGAGGGTGCCTGTGAAGGTGGAAGGGAGAAAGCGGCAGAAGCAGATAATGCACCTGATGGAGGAGGAAGAGGAGAAGGAGGGTGGCTTTGCTTTTGTGTGCTGCTGCTGCTTTTGCTCAGGTGGCCATCCCATTGCTGTTTGTGTTTTTTCTCCAGGTGCCTTCGTAAGGCACTTGTCCCTACGTGAGTGTTGGCCTTTCCACGGCTCAATTTTTGTTGGCAGAGCGAACAGATGGCTTTGGTCCGATCTGAGGCACACACATTAAAAAATGTCCACACCGCTGAGCCACCCTGGGATGTGGGCACTATGGGGACCTCAGCAGCTGATGCTGAAGGGCAAGTTGGCTGGCTGTACATAGGTGGCAATACATGGTGCCGGACACTGCCACCAGCTGTTTCTGACGAAGAGCTGCCCCAGCTTCTTTCAGCAACTTCTCTCCTCCTCCTACTCTCTGACTCCCCCTCTGAACTGTCCCCCTCTTCATCTCCTCTATTGGGTACATACAGAGGATCCCTATCATCGTCATCATCGTAATCATCCTGCCCAGCTTCGCTTGCCTCAGACAAATCCAAACATGCACCAACATCAGTAGGTCCTTCATCCTCCTTACACGTTACATCCATAATGTTGCCGCGTAACTCAGACATATGAGCTGGTGAAAATTCATCTGGCTGTAACAACAATGGCTGTGCATCAGTGATTTCACCACTAAATAATTCTTGCGAAGTGTCAAATGCAGCGGAAGTGGTGCTAGTAGTAGCACTGGTGGCTGAGCAAGATGAGGTGTTCTGTGTCGCTAAATACTCAACCACGTCCTGACAATCTTGGGAGGTGATGGGACGTGCCTTCTTCCGAGCACTGTACTGTGGGCCAGGTCCACACGAAATTACATTTACACGACCTCGCGCAGACCTGCCGGGTGGCCTTCCTCTGGCTCTGCCACTACCTCTTCCTCTACCTGTTTTGTCCATATCGGGTATGCACGGAGTGGTATATCACACTGCGTGCACTCACGTAGGTAGGTGGGTTCACTTAACTGCACAGGTATGCGCACTGATGCGGTGGGTTCACTGAACAGAACAGGTATACAGTGGCGGGTTCACAGAACAGGTATGCAGTGGCGGGTCCACTGAACAGAACAGGTATGCAGTGGCGGGTTCACTAAACAGAACAGGTATACAGTGGCGGTTCACTGAACAGAACAGGTATGCAGTGGCGGGTTCACTTAACTGCACAGGTATGCGCACTGATGCGGTGAGTCCACTGAACAGAACAGGTATGCAGTGGCGGGTTCACTAAACAGAACAGGTATACAGTGGCGGTTCACTAAACAGAACAGGTATGCAGTGGCGGGTCCACTGAACAGAACAGGTATGCAGTGGTGGGTTCACAGCACAGGTATGCAGTGGTGGGTTCACAGCACAGGTATGCAGTGGTGAGTTCACAGCACAGGTATGCAGTGGTGGGTTCAATGAACAGGTATACAGTGGCGGGTCCACTGAACAGAACAGGTATGCAGTGGTGGGTTCACTAAACAGAACAGGTATGCAGTGGCGGGTCCACTGAACAGAACAGGTATGCAGTGGCGGGTTCACTAAACAGAACAGGTATGCAGTGGCGGGTCCACTGAACAGAACAGGTATGCAGTGGCGGGTTCACTTAACTGCACAGGTATGCGCACTGATGCGGTGGGTCCACTGAACAGAACAGGTATGCAGTGGCGGGTTCACTAAACAGAACAGGTATACAGTGGCGGTTCACTAAACAGAACAGGTATGCAGTGGCGGGTCCACTGAACAGAACAGGTATGCAGTGGTGGGTTCACAGCACAGGTATGCAGTGGTGGGTTCACAGCACAGGTATGCAGTGGTGGGTTCACAGCACAGGTATGCAGTGGTGGGTTCACAGCACAGGTATGCAGTGGTGGGTTCAATGAACAGGTATACAGTGGCGGGTCCACTTAACAGAACAGGTATGCAGTGGTGGGTTCACAGCACAGGTATGCAGTGGTGGGTTCACAGCACAGGTATGCAGTGGTGGGTTCACAGAACAGGTATGCAGCCAGACAGGAACAAGCTAAGCCTAACTAATCTTTCCCTGAGAGACAGTCTGCAGCAGCTCGCCCTACTCTGACTAATGCAGGCACACGAGTGGCCGTAATGGCCGCCGCTGCCTGCCTTATATAAGGGGGGGTGGGGCTCCAGGGGCTAGTGTAGCCTAATTGGCTACACTGGGCCTGCTGACTGTGATGTAGAGGGTCAAAGTTGACCCTCCATGTGCATTATGGGGCGAACCGAACTTCCGCAAAGGTTCGCCTGCGGGACGCGAACGCGAACCACTGAAGTTCGCATGGAACCGTTCGCAGGCGAACCGTTCGGCCCAACTCTACTTGTGTCCCCCTCAGCTTGTTTTCCCCCATTGTGTGGGCTGAATCACAATGTGAAGGACGTGTGGCCGTGTGTGGGAATGGTAGAATGAGATGCACTATGTCACGTGTGGCGTGTCTAAATACACTGAGCTGTCGTGAACTGGTGGGCGGGAACGGAGTGACACGCTGTGGGCAATGCCGGAGGGGAGGCGTCCCTCCCCTGGCAGTGGGATGACGTGATTGGTCCCACTGTGCGTGACGTCGCACTGAGCGTGACTAGTGGAGCGCTGCTCACTGGTGAAGAGCCTATCCGGTCCCAGCGTGTCGTTGCTAGGCAACTTCGTAGCCGCCGTCACGCATAGCTATTCTATGTAAGCAGATTGTTTGTAAGCGGGCCTCCTTAGTTTTAAACAGATTACTCGTTCGTGGGAAGCTTGGGGCGCTGTGCTCTAGTGATCAGCGCTCCCCTGTCCATAGATGACTGCAAATGGGGAAACCTTCTAAAGTTTAGGAAACCCATCATCATGAGTGGGCATGACAATCTAACAATGAAATAAATATGTTAATGAACAATGTGAATTATAAACAATGTGAATTATAAAAGATGAAAGACTCATAAAAATATATATATATGAAAATATATATTAAAAAATGTATATGAAGAATATAAAAAATATGTATAAAAATATATTAATATTTTTATGTAAAAAATATATATATGAAAGATGGTAATTGATAAACACAATGTTAACAGATCATCAGGTTGAATGAAGGTCACACATGTACATGTATACCAGCAACATTAAGCTTGGCACAGATTTCCTGATGATAATCCAGCAGCGGATGGTACACCTCTTGACTATCACGGGAGGGGATTGGTGGAGCATAGTGTGGCATGTGCATGTGTGTATGATGGCACAAAAAGTTACTGGGGGGCCAAGACTATGGACCATTAAACAAACAAACAATAGCCTGGGATGAGTATGGGTTGGTTCAGATTGCGTATTCGGCAATCAGATTGAGGTGGGTTAGATTAGGTGGATTAGATTTAAATGAATCTGGCGACCTCTACCTCTTCATTCAACCCCATGGGAGACAAGGAGTTGATTTTGAAGATCCAGTACGCATAACCTTCTGAATCTTAGTCCAGCAGGAAGTTCTGGTGAAATCATGTCTAGCTCTATTACTGAGAGGCTTTCCGTTGACTGCTTGTGATGGTTCAGAAAGTGGCGGGGCACACTATGACTCTATGGCCTCGATTCATAAAAGTGCTGTCGGGAAGGTAACGTTGAGCGGGGAAACACCGATGTCGGTATTTCCGCCTTCAGGGTGGTAATTCATAAAAATTTTGCTAGTTGTGACAGGCGTGCGGAGATATTCCGCTGTAGGCAGGCGTAAGCTGTCGGGAGACATGCGGAAACAGGAGAAGCAGGCGGAGTCCCTCCATGCGGTGTGTTCTCTCTGCAGCTGCTTGGGAGGTCTGTCCCATTCACTGCACTGTATTCCGCACGCTTCTCGCCACATCAGAGGTAGCGGTAATACCCGTCCGCATACCGCTACCTCTAATCTTTATGAATTGACTACTTGTTACTTTTGCTATGATAATCACCACGCAAGGCGGTGATTTATCACTCTGCTCGCGAATGTCTGCTTTTCATGCGGAAAAAGCCTTTATGAATAAAGATTCTGCTGTGTGGTCGGTAAAGTGTGCCGTTTTCAGCATTCCCGCATGCGGGAATGCTTTATGAATCGAGGCCTATGACTGTTCCCTCTTCTATACCACGCCTATGCTCCCCGAACTTCTCCCTTAGGGGCCTTGTCGTTCTCCCGACGTAATACTTAGGACAGTTACAAGAGAGCAGATAGACAATGGGCCTCAATTCACTAAGATCATGCTCTAGATAATAAGGCAAGAGAAAACTTACCTCCACACAGTGAGAGAGTTATCTTATCTCTTCATTCCTTAAGTTACCTCCTCTGTAGTTAATTTACCTCCTCTGTAGTTAATTTACCTCCTCTGTAGTTATTTCCACACGCAGTTAATTAACAGCCTGTCTTTAACTGTGGAGTTATTTTAAGGATTGGAGAGTTAACTTAAAGACAGAAGAGTTAACTTTAGGCTTGCCTGAGGTAAAATGTTTCCTGAATACTACATGCCTTATCACCATGGTAACAACTCTAGAAGAGTTATTAAAGACAGGAGATAAGCTTAGTGAATTGAGGCCAATGTGTGTGGATGAGCAGTTTATGAATTGCTTCAGAACAATCTTGTCATTGTGGACAGTGATTTCCTTGCGTTTTTTTCTACTACCACAGTCTTCCCATCAGCCAGGACTGAGGAGCTGTTGCATTTCGTACCCCTTACGCCTTGTTTGATTAGCGCAAGATTGCACATCACTTTCTCTTGTCAAATATTTGAAACTTCCTACCAGGATATGAGAAGGGTTTGTAAGAGGTACAATAGCTGTGGTAGGACATTAATCTTTGTAAGGCCTAGGATCCACTAGCAGCTCTTTTCTAAGCCCTTGTGAGCAGGGCTGTGGAGTCGGAGTCGGGGAAGTTTTGGGCACCTGGAGTCGTTGATTTCATAAACTGAGGAGTAGGAGTCGGGAGTCGGAAGATTTTTGTACAAAATCCACAGCCCTGTTAAGTATTAGGCTAAGGAGTCGGAGTCGAGGAGTCTGAGCCATTTTGGGTCCCCGGAGTCGGAGTCATGGTTTCATAAACTGAGGAGTCGGAAGATTTTTGTCCCGACTCCACAGCCCTGCTTGTGAGTTGAAAAGCTAATGCTAATGTAAAGCTATGGGGGATTTTTAAAAGATCCCATTTCTCTAGTGGGATCATCACATTACATTAGCAAGAGCTTTTCAAACCACAAGCGCTTAGAAAAGAGTTGCTAGTGGGTCTCAGGCCAAAGGGTCAAACTACATTTGCTGCCAGACAACTTCTCAGAGCGGACAGCAGTGGTCCAAAGCACATACATTTGAAATCGGCGGAAATCGGTATATGGCTGATCCTGCTTCTGCACAAGTCTGGGCCGTGTTAATTACTATTCCCCCTCCAGGCCGCCATGGATAGTGGGGAATGATAGAATTCGGCTTCCAGCGATTGCTGGAGACCGAATTATTGTGTTTTAAAAGCAACTTCGGCTCTGTCTTCTGACGGCGCCTGGTTAATCACTGAGCGCCACTATAGATGTAATTCCTATTACAGTCTATGGTGGTGCCGGCTGCGCCCAAATCTAGCAGCGCTGAAAAGCACTGCCCCGTCCAAAGCACATGCAGAAAGGACCCCATGCTTTCCTACGGAGGAGCACAAACCAATTCACACGTCTGTCTCCACTGCATTTAGTTTTGTTTGTTTCATTTCTGCAACACACAAACCTTACATGTGGGAATTTTTAATTGGCTGTTTTGCCATAGAATAGCACTGCGGTCACTGCCATGGACTACAATACTAGACAGTGTATGCCTACCATACATATATGCTCCCACTCAATATTAACCATGAGTAGTAAATCTACTATCTTTCCAGGTCATTTTACCTGGGAATGTCTCCTCTGCACTTGGAAATTGCCTTCCTGCACCCCAGCATCATCTCTTCTGATCCCTAATGCCTGGTACACACCATGCAATTTCCCATCACATTGATGGATCGAATTGATAATATCCGACATGTCTGATTGTTTTTCTAATCGATTTTTCAATCACTTCTATACAAAAATCGATCAGAAAAAAGATCAAAAATCAGATCGGACCTGTCAGACATTATCGATTCAACCCACTGATCTGATAAGAAATTGCATGGTGTGTACCAGGCATTACATTGTTTCTCCTGATTCTCAGCACTGCCTCCCTCCTTCCCATCACTGCATCACCTGCAATGTCTCTCAGTGCTGCAGCAGCCTCTCGTGTACATCAGCATTATTTCCCCTGCACTCCTGAACTGTAACTGTCTCCCTGTACATCAGCATTATCTTCCCTACTCCCCAGCACTGGCTTTCCTACACCCCAGCACTGTATCCTCTGCAATGTTTGCTGCAACACTCTCTCCTGTCCCCTGCATCTCAGCATTATCTTCCCTGCACCTCAGCATTACCACCATGACCTTGCACTACTACCTCCGTGATGGCTTCCATCAATGGGAAGCCAAGGTTGCAGAGCTGGGGCCAATCAGAAGCTAGGCTTCACTGCCACCCTACACCCCAGCTTTGCATCTCTCCCCTGCTCTCCTGCACTGCCACTGTCTCCTTGCATTATCTCCCTATTCCCCAGCACTGCCATTGTCTCCTTGCTCCTCAGCATTATCTCCCTATTCCCCAGCACTGCCATTGTCTCCCTGCATCCCAGCATTGTCTCCCTATTCCCCAGCACTGCCATTGTATCCCTGCTCCTCAGCATTATCCCCATATTCCCCAGCACTGCAATTATCTCCCTATTCCCCAGCACTGCCATTGCCTTCCTGCTCCTTAGCATTATCTCCCTATTCACAGGCACTGCCATTGTCTCTCTGCACCCCAGCATTGCATCCCCTGCTTTCCAGTACTGTCACTGTCTCCCTATTCCCCAGCACTGTGCCCCCTGGTCTCCAGCACTACCACTGTTTTCCTTCACCCCAGCATTGCATCTCCTGGTGTCCAGCACTGCCAGTCTCCCTGTACTCCAGCACTGCACCCCCACTGTCTCCCTGCACTGCATCCCCTGCTTTACAGTACTATCACGGTCTCCCTCCACCACAGCACTGCATCCCCTGCTCGCCAGCACAGCCAGTCTCCCTTCACCCCAGCAATGCATCCCCTGGTCTCCAGCACTACCACGGTCTCCCTGCACCCCCACTGTCTCCCTGAACCCCCTGGTCTCCAGCACTGCCAGTCTCCCTGCACCCCAGCACTGCACCCCCTAGTCTTCAGCACTGCCACTGTCTCCCTGTACCCCAGCAGTGCCACTGTCTCCCTGCACACCACCAGTGTCACTGTCTCCCTGCACGCCAGCAGTGCATCCCCTAGTCTCCAGCACTACCACTGTCTCCCTGCACCCCAGCATTGCATCCCCTGGTCTCCAGCACTACCACTGTTTTCCTGCTCCTCAGCACTGCCACTATCTCCCTGTACCCCAGCATTACCCCCCCCCCCCCCCCCTCCCTGGTCTCCAGCACTGCCATTGTCTCCCTGCTCCCCAGCACTGCCACTGTCTTCCTGCACCCCAGCATTGCATCCCCTGGTCTCCAGCACTGCCACTGTCTCCCTGCACCCCAGCACTACCACTGTCTCCCTGGACCACAGCATTGCATCCCCTGGTCTCCAGCACTACCACTGTCTTCCTGCTCCTCAGCACTGCCACTATCTCCCTGTACCCCAGCATTGCACCCCCTGGTCTCCAGCACTGCCACTGTATCCCTGCTCCCCGGCACTGCCACTGTCTCCCTGTACCCCAGCATTGCATCCCCTGGTCTCCAGCACTGCCACTGTCTCCCTGCACCCCAGCACTACCACTGTCTCCCTGCACCCCAGCATTGCACCCCCTGGTCTCCAGCACTGCCACTGTATCCCTGCTCCTCAGCACTGCGACTGTCTTCCTGTACCCCAGCATTGCATCCCCTGGTCTCCAGCACTGCCACTGTCTCCCTGTACCCCAGCATTGCATCCCCTGGTCTCCAGCACTGCCACTGTCTCCCTGCACCCCAGCATTGCATCCCCTGGTCTCCAGCACTGCCATTGTCTCCCTGCTCCCCAGCACTGCCACTGTCTCCCTGTACCCCAGCATTGCACCCCTGGTCTCCAGCACTGCCACTGTCTCCCTGCACCCCAGCATTGCATCCCCTGGTCTCCAGCACTGCCATTGTCTCCCTGCTCCCCAGCACTGCCACTGTCTCCCTGTACCCCAGCATTGCACCCCTGGTCTCCAGCACTGCCACTGTCTCCCTGCACCCCAGCACTGTCTATACCGCCAAGGCCTCTTAATAACCAAACCGCTCTCTTTCACAGCCTGGCTGCAATCTATGAATGAAGCTTACATCATCATCAGTCGTCAAAACACGTGATTGTAGCCATGCCAACCACCCGAAAATGGCCGGCCAGGCCTGAAAAGCGCATGGGACTGTGGGGCGGCTCACATGACCTTGCACTACGACCTCCGTGCCGGCTTCCACCAATGGGAAGCCAAGGTTGCCGCGCCGGGGCCAACCAGCAGAGACCTCGCAGCAAGCTAGGCTTCACCGCAAGAAGCCGGGTGATTGGCAGCAGGAATCAGCCAATGACGTGAGGGAGAGGAGGCGGGATTTTGCTTTTCCGTCAATGAGGCGGGAGGAGAGGCGGGGCTTGCGCAGCTGGCCGATTAGGTTGCTCTTTTCGTGTGTGAGTGTATGTGAGAAGCCCCGGAGAGCGGAGGAGCGGAGAGGAAAGGTGAGATAGTGGTGGGGGGATGTGCACTGGGGGGCGCAGAGTGGAGCGGTGGGCGAGGGCACTCAGGGGCACGGTGGCCGGGCGGGGACATGGCCTGGTGCACTCTGTATGAATGGAACATGCTGGGGAAGGTGAACATGCAGGAAGGGAGGAGACTGCAGACTGATCATATCCTACTGAGCTAATGGACGCATTGCTTCCCCCTGCCTTAGTGGAAGGCCACTATTACCCGAGGATGTATGATATCTGTATTATAGTGAGCTATAGGACCCAGCCATTGCCAAACACAGGACCTAGCATAGGTTGTACAAGTGGACACTTAAGAGATAAGATGTAGATCACCTTTGAGAAGCAGAGAGACAAAAGGAGCCCAAATAGTGTGATTCCACTGTGGATGAAGTAAACTGATTGTGAAAAAGGGTACTGACAAGATAAGGTTGCTAATATGGGCAACCAACCAATAGTTTGGTAATGTGGTTAACCAACCAATTTTGTTGTGTAGAGATACCGTATTTCCATCTCCACCCGGATGTTCCGGATAAACCACTGGATCACTTTCATCCTCTCGAAATTGACCTGAACTCTTGCACAGGACAGAAGGAAAACATAGAAAAATGCACCCTGTGTGTGTTTAGAGAGTTTGGCCTGTCAAGTTCCCCCTTATCTTTGACTAATCACAAATTGTAGTTTGATCTTTCAGCTGGAGATTCATTGCGCCATTTGTATCAGCTGTAACAAAGAAATGTTTTCCCTTAAAGTTTGTGATGTTTACTAGAGCAGAGAGGGAGTTCAGGTCCAGTTAAAAGTAGGAGAAAGCAGCCTTGTAGCTTAGGCTGAGAGGCCTTCTGCCTCCCGATGGGAGGGTGCACAATCCAAAAGGGTGTAAAGGGACCACCAGGAATGCATAAAATAGTTAAAAAAACATCAAAATAAGGATAAGAGGTGGCTTACCTTAATCTATCAATCTGCAAAAACGTTTTAGTAATGGCTGGCGGTGCATTTCGTGAGATCAACTGCTCACTTCCTCAGGCTAATAATGGTTATTTTCAAATAGCAGAGCTGAGCATTGAGCGAAGTAGTAGATGCTTGTAGAGCCGAGCAATGGCCTGATGAAGCGAGCAGTTGGTCACACGAAACGCTTTGCCAGCATTTTATGGTTTTGAATTATTTTATCCATTCCTGGGCACCTCTTTATCGCCATTTGCATAGTTGTTATGGGTTTCATAGAGCACAGTGGACTAATGGTCCTTATCCTTACAAAGCAAGTGTTCTAGCCTACCTTGATATTAGTGTACTTGTTGTTATGGGGCAGAAAGTTATAAATAACTAGCAGATTGAGGCATGGTGAACGTTAGACAATGCACATGGTATAGCCTTCCTTTATGAAAGGGAAATGGTCATCACTTATGTTTTAAAGGGTTATAAGAGGTATACAAGGGCATATTTCCTTTTTACTTGGCGCTAGTATGGTTGAGGTGACCCAGATGGAAATCTCATAGGAACATTCTGATAACATGATTGGTTGCCATTTCCTCAGTTCTCCAATGACCTCACCCTCTGCAGTTTTTAGGCTAGGTTCACAGTGGGCCATTGCGGTGCATAATGGTTGCATCCCATTGCAATGGAAAAAGAGTGCGGCCATTGAAAGAGGAACTGCAGTGAAAATAACATAAACATAATGAATAAAATTGCTTTTTTTTTTTTTTTTTTTTTACAATATCAGTTTATAGGTTATTTAGTCAGTGTTTGCCCATTGTAAAATCTTTCATTTCCCTGATTTACATTCTGACATTTATCACTGGTGGTGACATCTTCTGCCATGTGAACTGTACAGAATGTTCACTGCTAAGAGTTCTATGTACAGAGGGAGTTATTGCTCTTCTGGGTCTGCATGCAAATTTGTGCCAGCGTAATCTGATGCGTACTGTGCCTGCGCCCAAGTACTGTGCAGGCGCAGTACGCATCAGATGACGTGGACACGCGGGCACAAATTCGCAGAAGAGCCAACTTGCCGGTGGGGTCACGATCTCAATGGGCAGCCAGCGGGACAAACCGGAGGACCGGGGCTGAAAGAAGCCCCAGGTGAGTAACATCTGTTTCCCAATTCTTGCAATGGAAGTCCTTTTAAGGATCTTTACAATTATGTGAACCAGCTTCCCTACTCATTTGCATACTATTTTGGCATTTGGTCTGAGCAACTGCCATTTAGCAAGTGCTTTTGTAAATAAAGAATTAATGGAGAATCCCCCATGAGATGATGTCCAAAACCTGACAGATCTGTCAGATTTTCACTAGCTGCTGAAAGTGACAGCAACCCAGGAGAAGAAAAAAATTTACAGTACATTTTTTCTCTGGGAGCAATGTACATTTATACGCACAGTAGGCAATTTAAATTTTAACATTTTCCACGATAGTTGTCCGTTAAGCCTAGTACACATATCCAATTTTGATTGTCAAATCACCAGCCAACTTTACCACCTCCATGTAGTATGAAAGCTACCCTGCACAATCTGTTCAAAATCCGTTGGCCCTCATACTACTTGGGAGTGATAGAATTGGATGCGTGTACCAGGCGTTACACAATTACCATTACTCACAGGTTATATAACAGATTGGAGATGGCACACCAAAGGCTGCTGTTTTATAGCCATATATTGGAGTGAAAAGCAGCACTACTTGTTTTGGGATGACGCCATTCCTCAGTTGTAGCATTTTTCACAGGGAATGGTGGGCCGAATAGTGTAGATTTTTTTTTTTTTAATCAAAATTTAGAGTTCTGTTTTAAAGTTTACTTGTAGCCTCTGGAACTCACTTTCACCATAAAACAAGCCTGGCACACCTCTAAAATGCTGTTTTGTTTATAAGCAATGAATCAAATCGTCAAGCCTAGAAATTCATGCTTGGAGATATACTAATGCAGATACCGACTAAGGGGAAGCCGTTACTTTGTAAAATAATTACGTTCTGGAGCCAATGAGAAGGTATAGGAAGAATAGAATAATCTTTCTGAGCACCTTATAATGTTCTTGGCATGTTATCTTTCTAAAGTGAAGTAAAGAAAAGAATTAGATGCTTACCACAGTAGAGGGAAGCCTACAGACTAACCAGAGGCTTCCCTCTAATGTGGTAAGATCACACAGTATCCTGGTGCCCCCGCTGTTCCAGTGCTACGGCCCTTTATGCGTATCCAAGAAGAGCATGTCGGATATGTTCTTGTGGCTGCTCTCTCATCCAAGTACGAGCTTTTGTGTACTGGGCATGTAGGGACTGTACTGGAGCATGCCCAGTACAAAGAAACTTGGATGGGAGCACAGCCATAAGCAGAGCGAGGTCCTGGGCAGCAGCAGTGGGCTCAAGGAGGATCTGGATCATATGGAAGCTTCCCACTTCTTAGGTAAGTATCTAATTAACCCCCCCCCCCCCCCCAGGTTTACTTTAAAGGGCCACTGTAGTGCGGACTATGGTGGCTGCCATATTTATTTCCTTTGAAACAATACTAATTCCTGGCAGCCCTGCTGATCTGTTTGGCTGCAGTAGTGTATGAATAACAGCAGAAACAAACATGCGGCTATTCTTGTCAGATCTGACAATAATGTCAGAAACACCTGATCTGCTGCATGCTTGTTCAGGGTCAGGGTTGTTTAATAGTTAATACAATATCTTATAGAAGTGAGTACACCTTTCACATTTTTGTAAATATTTTATTACAGTATGTCTTTTCACTGAAGAGATGACACTTTGATACAATGTAAAGCAGTCAGTGTACAGCTTGTATAACAGCGTACAATTGTTGTCCTATAACGTAACTCAACATATCTAAGCGCTGGTTCACACTGAACGGATCAAAATTCACTGGTCAGGGTCCGTTGTTTCGGAAGAATCGATCCATCCCCAAACTCACAATCCGCTCAGTGGAATGGGCTGAATGGATATGTTTCAATGGAGCAATGTGAACGGATCTGATTGATTAACATAGGATCCATTTACATCCATTAGGATCAGTTCAGTTACGGTCTGCTAAACGGACTGTAAGGCCAGTGTCAACCGGCTGTAAACGGCTGGCAACAAAAGTAAATTAAACAAATATGCCATCCTCTATTGCCCTCTCAATTTACTTTTATTTAGAGTGTATCTGTAAGGAAAAAAAAATGCCCCTATGCTGTACTTATCTCAGAAGGGGGAAGCCCTGGATCCTAACGTGGGTCCCCGTCGTCCTCCGTTCCAGCGCTGTCAGCCGGGGCTTCAGGTTCATAACAATCCTGTGTGAGCATCGCACAGGTGCAGTAGCGGTTTTCTTCGGGTTCAGAAATAGCTGAACCTGATTGGATCCGCTCTACTCTGCAGGAGCAGACACCGCATGTCATTGTTGTGACTGGAGCCGAGGCTGATAGCGCTGGGACAGAGGAGGATGGGGAAGCCTCGTTAGGACCCAGAATCGTCCTCTTCCCAAGGTAAGTGCTCCATAGGGGCACTTTTTCTTCTTGCAGATCCTCTTTAACTGTAAGAACTTTGTGAGCAGTTGTTGAATTACTCAGTGTAATTGCATGGCTAAACTTGAGATGCAGTTTAGAGGAGTCCTATGAATACCTGAACACACCTTGCATTTTATAGTTTACTGGATGGTTATGTGAGCAGTTTATTGAATTACAGTCAGGTATGTGAGTGTGCAATGCATTTGTTGAAGGACTGCTGTGGTAAGGGGGAGAGGGGGGATGCTGTATGTCGCTAAATGACATCTGGGAACAGCTGTACACATTCCGGGCTTTCAGCTCAAACTGATTGTCTCATCCAATGATTACCTAGAGTGTGTGCGAGGCTTTCAGCTTTGTACAAACGTCAGACTTTCTTCACCCAAATAATTATTTGTGATTGTGTTGGGGTACGGTATGTATCTGCATGGACACTGCCTGTCTTTCCAGCAACCACTATGGCAAATAGCGTTTGGGCAGTGGTTTAACTAAGGAGCTTGAAGCCCCAGTGCGAGTTTTGTATGGGGCCCCAAGCACTATTGATATTGCACCCCAAAATCTACCAAGGACAGCTGCAGTGTCAGAGAGGCGTATTTAGAGTAAGGAAACAGTTAAAGTACCACTATCACAAAAAGTTGTATAATTTCAATTGCATTAAAACACATAAAATGTATATGCAATAATTATGCAACAGGAAGCATGGGTCTCACCAGTTAATGCAGGTACAGTACTGATAGTGAGCTCCTCTGTCCAGATTTCTGTGCATCGTGGATGATACTGTAGTATTGCAGCCATCCACAAGCAAGTCACAGGCAATTCCCTCAGTAATCGGTCAGCAGCTACACAGGAAGCATAGGAGTCTCAGGCTGGTGCTTTTGAGGTTCTCCACACAGGCCTAGAGTAGTGTGCAGGCAGAGAGCAGGCTACAAGTGGCTGCCAGCCCGCCCACTTTCCACTATAACCAGATACAGTATATACCGTATTATAGCTGTCTTGCTCTCCTTCCACTGTTAATTGAATATACTAGTCCTTTCAGTGGAGGCAGCTATGGGAAACCTTTTCTGTACAACAAGCCTGTTTACTTTTTAGGTCAGCAAAGGACACTGATAATGAAGGTATGTGATAGTCAGCAGATCAGTGTTTAGGTACATACAGACATCCAACACCACAACACGACTGACACCATGACAAACCTTTTACATGACTTGTATTTTCTGCGCACCAACCTACTGAACAACCAGCTCATTTACATACTGTACACGCAAGTGGAACGACAGTGCATCATGCACACAGCTTGCACACACGTGGCCAGCTCCACCACAACAGCCCAACAGTCATGTGAGCTGATCCGTTGGATAGTTCAGGTAAACCGCAGATTACCGGTCACTCGTCTAGTTGTTTGTCACGCATACACACGCCTGACTGTCGTCCAACAGACCAAAATCAGATGACAATCCGGCTCAGGATTGGTTGAGCCTTTACTCAGCATGTGTGAAAGACTGTGGTTACCAAGTGCCCCCTGTTATGAGAATCATCATCTGAAGTACACACACCACACAAATACCTTTATGTGAATGCTTTGTTAAAGAGGGATTGTCAGCCACAAAATCAAAATTCCATTTACCCACTGCTCTGTGTTTATTATGCAGCCTGCAACCTGACCCTGCATTGCAAACACTCCAATATAATCATAAATGTTTCTGCTGTAATAAATCTTATCTGTCAGACTGGCTCTATTTGGTACATTGCTGACGAGATAGAAGCTTGCCATCTCCCCTCCCACATTCCTGCTCCTCACTGATTGACTGCGCACAGTTCAGGGCTGGGGACAGAAAACAAAGTAAGGGAGGAAATTACATCCGGATTGGCTTCAGTTAGAGGGAATCAAAACGGGTTTGGATAGGAAAAGATACAAGAATGAGATCTTGTCGAGGGCATTTCATATACTGCCACAGTGAGCAGCAGCAAGTTTATGGCTGCAGCTGCCTGGCAACTGAATCTGTTGCACACTTCCCCTGGCCTTGACTGTGTGCATCATGCATCGGATGTGATATCACTGCATTTATTTACATTAGCAGATTAATAATCCTTTGGTGCATTTCCAGTCGCTGTCTTCTGATCTGTTATATTTTCCTTCTTTCTAGTAATCATGGGGAATGTATTGGCTGCCAGCTCTCCTGCTCCCCCTCCTGGGGGAACTCCTCCAGGCCCCGGCTTAGTATCTGTTCCTCCTGGATTCACAATGCCCCCCGTGTCTGGCCTGGCCCAAACAGCAGAGAAGAAGGAACCTCAGGAAGATCGGTTACCCAATCCCGGCACCTTTGAGGAATGTCATCGTAAATGTAAAGGTGAGGCTTGACTTCTTGTCCAATGGAAGATGTTATTCTACAGGCCACAGTAGCAACGCAACCATTCTTTATCACAGACACAAGGTTGGTGAGAACTAGGGATGAGAAATGAGATGCAAATAATTCCAAGTGGATGCAGGAGTATGCAAATTCTGTATCGACTTGGAATTATCTGCATCTCATTTCCCACGTTGGGCAAAAAAATGGCACACACACACCACACACGCACACGCTACTGATGGGAATTAAGTTTAATTCTTGGTTAAAGTTCCCCTTTAAAGCGGTATAGAACCATGACATAATATTCAATAACATGTTTTCCTACTTTTTATATGCCATACGGTTATCCTATTTGCTTTTGTGCATAAGTATTAGTATTCATTTAGAAATTATACGTTCCCAAAGTACACTTTTTTTTGCTCTGAAAGCTGACTTTACATTTTATTTATTCCTGCTTTATTCATGTTCTAAGGTACGGTAAGCAGAAATGCTTTCTGATTGTCTGACTTTGTCCAGCAGTGCCTGCAGTGTCAGAGAAGTATTTGTTTACATTCCTCACTTGATACAATTAAACACAAGATAACATTATCTAAAGTTCGGATGCGTCCAGCTTTGCTGGCAGGGAACTTCTAAAGGCTGCCATACACTGGTCGACTGCCACCAGATCGACCAGCAGATAGATCCCTCTGTGATTGAATCTGATCAAAGAGGGATCTATTGGCTGCCTACACTGCAAACAGATTTTGAATCGATTTCACAATGAAACGGATTCACGATCTGTGGAGCTGCTGCTGCCCCCCTGCCTGCATACATTACCTGATCCGGCCGGCGCGAGTCC
Source organism: Hyperolius riggenbachi (assembly GCF_040937935.1). Lineage (NCBI taxonomy): Eukaryota > Metazoa > Chordata > Amphibia > Anura > Hyperoliidae > Hyperolius > Hyperolius riggenbachi. The sequence continues at coordinate 324,394,830 of NC_090651.1, read as the reverse complement.
CCCGGTCTCTGCTGTCTCTTCTCCGCTCTGGGCTCCAGCTTCACTTTACTTCCTGTCAGGGGAAGTTTAAACAGTAGAGGGCGCTCTACTGTTTAAACTTCCCCTGACAGGAAGTGAAGCCAGCCAGAGCCCTGCGCAGAGAAGGGGCAGCAGGGACACGCGCTGGCGGAACAGGTAATGTATTGCCGCTAGCGTCGGTCGTCCAACATTCGAACGACGCACTCCTGACCTGCCGGGGATCGAGCGAAATCTTCCGCGCGGACAGATCGACTGGAACGATCGATTTTGGACGTAATGTGACACACGCTCTGACTGTGCAGGAGCTCCCGTACACAGAGAGAGAGTGTGTGTCACATTCCACACTTGTTACATTGTGTTTACTTAAATGTATCTATCTAAACTGCTGCTGCAGTATTTCTCTCCACAGAACTTTAAAGCTCTGTGTGTAACCCTTCCAATGCTGGCCTAGTAAAAAAAAAAAATGCTGGTTGCATATAATATGCTGTAAATAATGTTTTAGAGCAAAGTTGAAATGCAGGGTTATATTCCACTTTAATTGTCATGTTTTATCGTAACAACCAACAATTTATACAGGAAAATCATGACAATGAACAAGGTTGCCCAAACTTTCGCATCCCACTGAACCCAACACCAGACAAACGTTTTGAAAACAGAACAAAACCCAAATTATGAAAGCAGCCCATGTGACTTCCCTATGACTGTCACTGTGTCTCCTCACTTCCTGCGTGCCTGACTGGTTTCCATAGACTCCTGTGCATTTATTTCCCTGTCTTTCCTTTTATCCTCACAGAATTATTCCCATCACAGATGGAAGGTGTGAAACTGACAGTAAATAAGGGGCTAAGTAACTATTTCCAGGTAAGAACACTCCTCCTTGCATGGTGAAATCGCTTCAATCAGAAATAATTGAATGGTACATTATGTTAAGAATTATTTTATTCTAAATGTATTTTAACGGGAATAATTAAGAAAAAAAATCATTTCTCAGTATCATATCATAGGCCATCATAGTTTTAAAATACCACATGCTACCATAATTAACCACTTAACGATCAGCTAACACCGATAGGCGGCGGCTGGTCGTTAGTGGTTTTACATGGAAACGACCGCTCGTTCGAGTGGCCGCTCTATGTCAGTTCACTGAGTGTGTCTCCGTGAACCGCTTGCGAGCCTCCAATCGCGGCTCGCAGGCTAATTGTAAACACCTGGGGAAGAAATCCCTGCTGTTTACATCAATACAGCAGCGCCGTAAAGGAGATCAGCGATCCCCGGCCTCTGATTGGCTGGGGATCGCCGCCGTTGGTAGGCTGAAGCCTATCGGAGGTGCGCAGGACGCATCGCCGTCCTGTGCCGCCCATGGAGCGAAGGGGAGGGAGGAATCGTGCTGCAGAGGGGGGCTTTGAGGAGCCCTGCCTTATTCCTGATCTGTGCTGTGGGCTGGAGAGCCCACGAAGCACAGATCCTGGGGTTTCTATCAGCCCCCTGCAGCGGTAATGTCCCACGCCGTCCTGCTCATATCCGCCGTTCCCCGCAGCTGGCACTAAGCTATTATTCGTCTGTCACACAGACGAATAATGCGCGTTGCCGTGCCTCCGCTCGCGTCATCTGAGGCTTACTGCGCAGGCGCAGTACAACGGTTTCTTGTACTGCGCTTGCGCAGTAAGCTTCTGATGACGCAGGCGGAAGCGAGCGGGTGCGCGGCCACTGTAGTGCAGCCGCAGTTGGATCCCATGCCGCTTAGACCGGGGCCGGCGGCGGAGAACGGCAGATGGGAGGAGGACGGCGTGGGACATTACCGCTGCACGGGGCTGATAGAAGCCCAAGGTAAGTGTCCGTTTTTTTCTTCCACAATCCCCCACAGAACTCCTTTAAGTGGTTAAAACCCACACATTTTATTTGCCTATTTGTTCCGGTTATTGCAATGTTAAAATTATATCCCTAGTATAATGTATGGTGACAATATTTTATTTGGAAATAAAGGTACATTTTTTTTTTCATTTTTACATCCATTGCTAATTTTTAGCCCATACATTTATAATATTTCCCTCTTGACATACATATAATTTTTTTTATTTCCTATTTTGCCACAAGATGTCCCCGCTGAGCAAAATACTATGTAGCGTACAAGTACGCTACATAGGAAACAATGTGTTGCTACATTGTTACTAGGGAAGTGACGCAGGTTTCAATGGAAGCCTGCATTACAGGTGGGCTGCGGGGAGGTTAAAGAGAACCTGTACTGAGTACAAATATTTAAAATAAACACATGAGGTAACTTCAAATGAACATTACATAGTTACCTTGCCATCAGTATCTCTCAGAAGCTCACCATTTTCTTCTGACAATAATCCCTTCCAGTTCTGACAATATTTTGTCAGATCTGAAATATATCAGTTGCTGTCAGTAAAATATCAGTTGCTGTCAGTTATAGCTGAGAGGAAAACTGATGTACCAGGTAATGTCTATGTTTCCCTATGGCTCAAGTGGGCGATGTTACAGTTTAACTGTGTGCTGACCAGAAAGCTGTTATGGGTAATGGCCATTTTCAAAATGGAGGACTGAAAATTCCCTTGATCACAGTGAACAAACAGGACGCGGGACAGGAGAAAGACACTGAGGAGTAGACTACATGGAAGGTAAGTATGACTTGTGTATGCTTTTTTTGACTTTTAATTTTCAGTTCAGGTTTTCTTTAATGAATGGATACAAAGTTCCCATTCATAAATCCAACGATCGGGCAGCGGACATTGTCAGCGGGAGGCAGTGCGGCGGCTCTATTTAAGAATAAACACTGTTTTTGAACAAAAACAGTGTTTATTCTCAGCAGACATGTTCGAATTGGCACAGGAGACTTTTGTCCCCTGCAGCCAATTCCCCCTTCTTACTAGCAACATCGCGATCGCGGGCATTTGCCCTCATGATCACGTGCAAACTCCCTGCGGCTCGTCCTTGCGGCTCTGGCAGCTGCCACTGCGGACGTGAAGCTCACCTCTGCGTGGCATAAATGGTTAATATCAGTTCACATATTGATTATCTTGTTAGTTGGTACGTTCCGCAATTAACAGAATCCTATGGCACGGAAAGCCTGAAGGGCGCAGTTACTGACCTGTCCTGGGAGCATTGACTGCCAGACTCTTGTGCTCTGATGCCTTCGCTGCTGTCTGAGTCACTGACTTGGAAGAAGAATCACATCAGAGGTCCTGCTTCAGTGGCTGCACTCGGGGACTTCAGTATTGCAGCTAGTCACAGGCAGCAATAAAAGAGGAATCCTTGTACTGGATAATGAACTGGAATAACATTTATAATGTGTGACTTCACAAAAAAACTTCAAGTGTTATCGGCTACTGAAGTTTTATCATCCTTAGCTAACCAGCTGGCAGACCCATTCCTGTTTAAAGTGGGATAAAACTCTCCCATAACATTCAATAAAAATGTGTTTTCCTACTTTGTATTACTCATACCGTTATCATATTTGCTTTTGTGCATGAGTTATATTGTCTGTTTACAAATTACAAATTCCCAAAGTACAGTATATCTGCTCTGAAAGCTGCCATTGCATTTTATTGCATAGCTGCTGTATTTATATATTATAATGTATCTAGCTATCACTTCTCAGCTCTTTCTGCTTCTCAGCTCAGTACAGCTCAGTTTTGGCAGTTTGCTAATGTTTACTAAATGTATCTGACAAAGGAATGTAAACAAAAGATAATGTGATCACCTCTTCGGATGTGGCCAGAAGCTGCCCACTGAAGCAAGGTGCTTTCCACTGAAGAACAAAGTACCATTTTGACTGGTAGAATGCTTTTCTGCTACAGTTTTTTTTTTTTTTTTTTGTGCTAGTAGATTTTATGCTGTAAATAATCTTTTAGAGTAAAGAGGAAATACGGAGTTTCATTGCTCAGTTTTTTGTTTATGTTTGGAATTTGGTGAAGGTGGTGAACAATTGCAGTCCCCGTGTTTCTGTGATGACCTGTTGCTTTTAAAGCCTCCTATATGTTGGTACGCTTGAATGAACCTTTTGTCTTGTTTTTCTTGTCTCTTAGGTAAATCACACGATCGCACTCAGTACGGTTGGTGAATCCAATTACCATTTTGGTGCCACATATGTAGGAACAAAGCAGCTGAGTCCATCAGAGGTGAGACTGTTTACAAGAACTGTATCACTGGCAGCAAGCAGGTAGAGTTGGGCGAACTGTTAGCGCAACTGCAGCCGAACTGTTCGGCTGCCCAACCTGTCATGTGGCTGTGGCTCTTACTACTTCCGGGTCGCAATGACCCGGAGTAGTACGTCTGCGCTGGCCCGGCGGAGCGTGTCCTAAATCGCGCTCCCGTTGCTGGGCACTCTCTGCGCATGTGTGTGACGTCACTCATGTTCTGTTTGTGGCACAAGAAATTATTACTGCTGTTAAAGGACCACTATCAGGAAAAATTTAAAAATGTAAAATACAGGTAGTCCCCAGTTAACGAACAGGATAGGGGACTGTAGGTTTGTTTCTAACCTGAATCTGTTCTTAAGTCGGAACATTGTGCCATCTCTGTCCCCTGTACCTCCTCTGTGCCTCCAGTGTCCCCCTCTGTGTCACTTCTGCTTTGCGCAAAGCTGTAAGTCAGGGACTACCTGTACATGAAAACATAAATGAAAAGTACATATCTCCCAGAGTAAAATGTGCTATAAATTACTTTTCTCCTATGTTGCTGTCACTTGCAGTAGGTAGTAGAAATGTGACTGAACTGACAAGTTTTGGAAGAGCCCATCTCATGGGGGATTCTCAGGATCTTATTTTCAAAAGCATTTACGGCCTGAGCCCACTAACGCAGTTGTGTCCGCTTTTCAGCATCTATTACATTGATATATAACTGAAAAGCGGACACAACTGCATCAGTGGGCTCTAGCCCTTAGTGAATGGCAGTTGCTCAGTCCAACTGCCGGGATAGTGTACAAACAGGTGCAGGACTGCCTCTTTGTATAGATCCTTTCCTATAAGTGCTTTTAGTCAAGAATACATTAGAGTCTGAAGCCTCTTAAAATTCCTCTTTTGATTTAACAATCCCCTTCTACACTATCACCCCATCTAAAATGCCGATATCCTGCGGCAGAACGCTGTGTTAACCCCCCCCCCCTATCCCCGGAGCAATGTTGGGGGAGTGCTTCCTTGTAGAGGCAGATCTTTGGGCTGTAGCTCTGCCTCTACTCCCGTCAATCCCCACTGATCGCCGCCTCTCCCCGCCCCTCTGTCTTTCTTTCACTGAGACCAGGAAAGTCGTGGATTTTTAGCCCCGGTGTTTGGGGGGGTTAAACACTGCGTGTTTTAAATGGGGTGATAGTGTAGAAGGGGATTGTTAAATAAAACAATGATAAATTTTAAAAGGCTTCAGAGTCTCTATTGAGAATCCCCCATGAAGAGATGGACTAGTAAAAACCTGTCGGTTCCGTCACATTTCTACTACCAACTGTAAGTGACAGCAACGTAGGAGAAAAGTAATTTATGGCTCATTTTATTCTGGAAGAAACATACTTCTTACTTGTATGTGTTTACATGAATTTTGGAAGATTTTACACTTGGGAGGGGGGGGGGGTGGAGACCAGCTGGGGGGGGGGGCATTGGTTGTCATGAAATCGAATGCCACTAACGCCACACATCCAACGGAGTCCTTTAGAGCATAGTCTCTCCAGCATACTGGATCCATCGTTTTGATTCAGATTTCATGCCGGAAATTGACCGAAAGGAGGATCAAGTGCCCACATTACTGCATAGATCTCTGCTAGCATCAGTCATTATGATAATGTATGGACATCCTTTACTTTCATATTTACAGTAATAGGTGCACATCTTGCCAGCCTAATAACCAGATGGAACTGCAAAAAGAAGCATTAAGGGCCCGTTTCCACTATTGCGTGGCGAAATCGCTGCGGCAAAATTCGCATGCGGATGCGAATTTCGCATGCGTGTGCATGCAAATTTTTGTGCGAATTCGCATGAAAATTCGCATGGATGACGATGTATGCGAATTTAACCATGGCAGTGCCAGTGTGCTTTTCCATTGATTTCATGCGAATTCACATGAAAATTTGCATAGCAAAACAGCATGCAAATTCCCTATTAAATACATTAGCGGCGATTCGCATGCATTCCACTCGTAGGCGAATTCTGCGGTTCTTTTGTGCGTTTTTTCACTGCTGAAAAAAAAACGCACTTCAACAACGCTACAGTGGAAACAGGCCCATCCACTTGCATTACATGTGCGAATCCGCATGCGTTGGACGCATGCGGATTTGCAATAGTGGAAAGGAGCCCTAAAGCAAACCTGAGAGGAGAATAAAGAAAGATTTGATACTCACCCGGGGCTTCCTCCAGTCCCTCGCTGTCCTCCTGAGTGTCTCCGTTCTCCGGCTATCGGTCCTGGTAATCTTGCTCAGTTGCGCCAGTTGGGGTCTTCTGCGCATGCTGAGCCAGTTACCGAGACCGATAGGCAGAGAACAGGGACACTCGGGAGGACGGCAAGGGACTGGAGGAAGCCCTGGGTAAGTAACAAATCTTTCTTTCTTCTCCTCTCAGGTACACTTTGCATATCTGCAGCCCACACAGGGGTGGGTTCCGTGTGACGTCCCTGCATGCTCCTGCAGGGAATGTGGTAGAGATGTGGACAGATTAGGAAGCATGATACAGCTTGTTAGTGGTTGTTCTCATCTAGAAGTGATAGTGATGTCATGTGGGTGGTTGTTCATGCTGTAATGCTTTGTTTATTCACAGGCCTTCCCGGTGTTAGTAGGAGATATGGATAACAGTGGTAGCCTGAATGCACAAATCATTCATCAAGTCACCCAGTGTGTTCGATCAAAGATAGCCCTTCAGGTAAGATTATTATAATAAAAAACGTCCACACATGGTGGTAGTCATGTCTATCGTTCCTGAAAGGTAAAGGTATGTACATAGGCCTCTCTAATGCTGTAACAAGACAAAAAAAAAATCTTCTGGAGTTCCTGGAAGCACTTGAGCTGCAGCCACTAGGGCACGCTCTATAGGCAGCAGCAGTGTTGTGGAGCCGGTACAAAAATCATCTGACTCCTCAGTTTATGAAAACTTCAACTCCAGGTACCCAAAATGGCTCCGACTCAGACTCCTTAGTCTAATGCTTACCAGGGCTGTGGAGTTTGTACCAATCTCATCCCAACTCCGACTCCAGGTACCCAAATTTGCTTTGACTCAGATTCAACACCCTTTGTGTTAAGGAGTCTTGCCCAGGGACTCCTTGCTGAATAGGTGCTGGCTTACTGAACAGTATTTGAACACAGTACTCCTGTGTCCAGAGGTAGAGTCCTTAACCAGTACACTATCCAGCCACTATGGAGTTGACTTCTATATTATATCAGAATTTGCCCGATATTTCGAAGGCGAGCTGCCTCCTCCTGAATGGGAAGTACAACATTTAGACCAGTATTAGGGCTGGTTCACCCGACGGTTCTGCGCTACTAAAAGACAGCTGCGTTGCTTAACGCTGGATGACAGTCGTCGGTACTGTCACTTACTATCGTTTGAGAAACTGCTGTTTCCTTCCTCACTTTTTTTCCGTCCGCTTAGCCGACCGTTGCTTCCAGGATTGTTTATCGCTACGCTTACATGTCCACCACATGGGGATGAAAAACACTGAACACCGGGAAGCTCTGTCGACGGCCGACATGCTTTTTGCAGGCTTGCGGAAAAGCATTTGAAACGAGGCGTCTGTCTGAGCCAGCCCTCAATTAGCTCCAGAGGTTTTCTATTGGATTGAGGAGATGGGGGTGTAGTTAAGATCAGCTTAAAAAAAAAAAAAAAATTAACATTTGCCTATTGTTTACATATTACTTGTGCACACAATATCCCAGGAATTACACCTTGTGTATTTTTTCATTAAAGTGAATGTTTACCAGTTCAAAAATAAAAAAGTCAGATACTCACCTAAGGAGAGGGAAGGCTCGGTCCTAATGAGCCTTCCCTCTCCTCGCCCGGTCCCGCGCAGGTTCCCCCTTAGCAGTATTCGACCAGTTCGGTCAAATACTGCAACTTCCGCCACCGAAGGGAGGTTTCGGAAGCCTTCGGGAGCACTTGGGCTCCCGAAGACGGGCCGCTCCATACTACGCATGCGCGAGCGCCCTCTGATGCACTCGCGCATGGGTAGTATGGAACGGCCCGTCTTCGGAAGCCCGAGTGCTCCCGAAGACCTCAGAAGTCTCTGCGGCGGCGGATGCGAACGGGGGAGCCAGCGCAGCACCGAGGGCACCGGGAGAGGAGAGGGAAGGCTCATTAGGACCGGGCCTTCCCTCTCCTTAGGTGAGTATCTGACTTTTTTATTTTTGAACTGGTAACCATTGGCTTTAACCTCCCTGGCGGTAAGCCCGAGCTGAGCTCGGGCTATGCCGCACAGGGAGATATCTCAGCCCCTGGTGGGGCGATTTTCACAATGTAAAGTGATGTGCGCGCAGCTAGCACTTTGCTAGCTGCGCGCACAGCTTGATCGCCGCCGCTCTGCGGCGATCGCCCGCACGCAGCGGCAGAAGAGGGCCCCCCCGCCAGAGCCCTGCGCTGCCCGGACCAATGAGTTCCGGGCAGCGCTATGGGCTGGATCGAGTGCGCCTGACGTCATGCCGATCGTCGCCATGGCGACAGGAGAAGCCAAACGGGAACGCGTTATATACGCGTTCCCCTGTTTGCTATTGTTGCCGGCGGCGATCGGACTAGAGGGCCACATGCGCCCTCTAGTGGTGTTTCATGTAGCTACCACTCTGGTAGCTTTACATGAAACAAAAAAAATTAAAAAAAACGTTGTTTTTCACTATTTGAAAAAAAAAAAAAAAATTAACCGCCAGGAAGGTTAAAGGACCCCCAAGGTGACATGTGACATAAGATAGATATTTTGTATGTAATTGTTAAGCACACAAATAACTAAGCTGTGTTCCTTTTTTTCTTTCTCTGCCTGAAAGAGTTAAACATCAGGTATGCCAGTGACCGTTTCTATCTGGGTCAAGCTATAGCAGTGTTTCTGAAGCCTGCCCTTGTGACTCCCCAACGGTGCATGTTTTGCAAGTAGCCTCTCCTATGCACAGGTGGGGTAATTAGTGTCTCAGCTACGTGGAATCTAACTAGCTGATACACTAATATTCTCCCGCCTGTGTATAGGTGAGGTTGCCTGTAAAACCTGCACTGTTGGGTAGTCATGAGGACAGGTTTGAGAAACACTGGACTATAGCATAACCCTCATTGGTAAGAAATGACAAGCATACAAAGCCTGGTACACACCATGCAAGTTCTCATCACATAGATGGGTTGAATAGACAATTTCGGACAGGTCCGATCTGATTTCTGAACGTTTTTTTTGATCGATTTGCGAAGAAGTGATCAGAAAAACGGTCGGAAATCCGATCGGATCTGTCGGAAATTATCTATCGACCCATCTATCTGATGGGAAATTGCATGGTGTGCACCAGGTATAACACTTTCCTAGCAGGAAATAGCTTCTAAGAGCAGGAAAGTGATAACAGGGGATCAATAGTTCATAGATTGTAGCTCTGGTACACTTCAATGAATATGCCATTGAGCAGAGACAATGAACCAGTAAAAACCTAAAAAGCAGATTTAAATATAAAATATAACTGTGGGATCCCCCCCCCCCCCCCAAACAAGGGGTAATTTTTAGGAGCAGGAGGATAGATACAATTGTTTATCTCTTAAGCAGAAGTTATGTGCCTGCACAGAGCACTCCTCCCCTCTGCCTCTGAAATCTCTGGCTAGTAACCTTCTGCCCAGACTGAGCTCCCATAAGCCCTTGCTACCTGGGTATGAGTGCCAAGGCTCTCTGAAAAGCTGTGGGCGAGGCTTGTTTAGTTTATAGGGAACTAGCTGATTGCCCGGCGTTGCCCGGGTATGTATTTGGCTAGTGTTGGCTCCGCCCACTTTTTCTAACCCTAACACACAATTACTCAATGACCAAGTTTGTGAGCTTTGCGGTCTTTGGAAACAATAATTTGCATTGAAATGAAAAAAATCTGATTGGCTGTTTGTGGCTCCACCCCTTTTCTGAATTTGAACCCCAGTCACCCAATGACCAACTGTAGCAGGTTTGAGGCCTGTGCCATTAACAGTGCAAGAATGGCAGCAATTAAATATTCCCCTTGAGAAGCAATAGGTGAAGTTTGATTCACTTTTGTAGGCTCCACCCACTTTTCTGAATATTTAACCCAGTCACCCAGTGACCAACTGTGCAAAGTTTGAGAACCCTACCATTAACAGTGTAAGTATGGCTGCAGTTTACATTTTCCCAGTGAAATTTGCATTTGTCTCCACCCACTAATGACGTGGAACTGCCTGTGTATGTATTTGACCGGTTTTGGCTCCGCCCACTTTTTCTAACCCTAATGCACAAACACTCAATGACCAAGTTTGTGAACTTCGGGGTCTTTGGCATCAATAATTTGTATATTCCCATAGAAATTAAACAAATCAGATTGGCTGTCTGTGGCTGCACTCCTCTCCAACATTTGAACCCCAGTCACCCAATGACCAACTATAGCAGGTTTGAGGCATCTGCTACAGCCCCGTTTCTATGGGTGTGTGATACGTGCAATCGCCCGGGGTGCTTTATTGTGCGGCAGGAGGGGGGGCGCCGGAGCGGGGGAACGGACATAATAGTTATAACTCACCTTCTTCATCCGTTCCCCGCAGTTTCAATATCTTTCCTCTCCCGGCGTCCGTCGCCTGGTAACAGCGCCCCCTGTGATGACATACCGCATGTCATCACAGGAAGCACTGTGACTAATGAGATAGATGCCGGGAAAGGAAGGACATTGAAGCAGCGCGGGTTCGGCGGAAGCAGGTGAGTTATTACTATTATGTTCGCTCCCCCCGCTCCTGCGCCCAACTCATACCGCCCATACCAACTAACCTAAACTGTGGGAACCTACCTAACTAACCTAAACTGCAGGAACCTACCTATTTATCCTACACTGCAGGAACCTACCTACCTAACTAACCTATACTGCGGGAACCTACCTAACTAACCTATACTGCGGGAACCTACCTAACTAACCTATACTGCGGGAACCTACCTAACTAACCTATACTGCGGGAACCTACCTAACTAACCTATACTGCGGGAACCTACCTAGCCAAGCTATACTGTAGAAACCTACCTAACTATCCTATACTGCGGGAACCTACCTAACTAACCTATACTGCGGGAACCTACCTAACTAACCTATACTGCGGGAACCTACCTAACTAACCTATACTGCGAGAACCTACCTAGCCAAGCTATACTGTGGGAACCTACCTAACTATCCTATACTGCGGGAACTTACCTAACTAACCTATACTGCGGGAACCTACCTAACTAACCTATACTGCGGGAACCTACCTGGCCAAGCTATACTGCGGGAACCTACCTAACTATCCTAAACTGCAGGAACCTACCTATCTAACCCATACTGGGGGGACCTACCTATCTAACCTATACTGGGGGAACCTACCTATTGAACCTATACTGGGGGAACCTACCGATCTAACCCATACTGGGGGAACCTACCTATCGAACCTATACTGCGGGAACCTACCTATCTAACCTATACTGCGGGCACCTACCTATCTAAACTATACTGGGGGCACCTACCTATCTAACCTACACTGGGGGCAACTATGCAGGCTACCCTATACTGGAGGCACCTACGTAGCTAACCTGTTCAACCTGTACTGCGGGCACCTATGCCTGGCTCCATGGGGGTGGGGTGGGGGGCGATTTTTACACCCTCGCCCTGGGTGAAATTTAGCCTAGAAACTGCTCTGATCTGCTAATACCAGTGTAAAAATGGCAGCAATTTAAATATTCCTTTTGAAAATCAACAGGTGAATTTTGACTATTTTGGCTATTTTGGCTATTTTGGCTATTATAGGCTCCACCCACTTCCCTGAATATTAATCTCAGTCACCCAGTGACCATCTTGGCAAAGTTTGAGATCCCTGCCATTAACAGTGAAGAAGGGCTGCAGTTTACATTTTCCCATTGAAATTTGTTTTTGGCTCCGCCCACTTTTTGTAAACTGGACACACAGTCACTCAATGACCATGTTTGTGAGCTTTGGGTCCTTGGCATCAATAATTTGTATTTTCCCAGTGAAATGAAACATCTGATTGGCTGTTTGTGGCTCTATCACAGGCATGGGCAAACTTGGCCCTCCAGCTGTTAAGGAACTACAAATCCCACAATGCATTTGCCTTTATGAGTCATGACTGTGGCTGTCAGACTCCTGCAATGCATTGTGGGACTTGTAGTTCCTCAACAGCTGGAGGGCCAAGTTTGCCCATGCCTCCTCTATCCCCTTTTCTGAATTTGAACCCCAGTGACCCAATGATCAACTGTACCAGGTTTGAGGCTTGTGCCATTAACAGTGCAAGAATGGCAGCAATTTTAATATTCCCTTTGAAAATCAACAGGTGAATTTTGATTGTTTTTTTTAGGCTCCACCCACTTTTCTGTATAATAATCTGTGCCATTAACAGTGCAAGAATGGCAGCAATGTAAATATTCCCCTTGAAAATCAAAAGATGAATTTTGATTGGCTGCTGTACACTCCACCCACTTTCCTAAATATTAATCCTAGTCACCCAGTGGCCAACTGTGTCAAGTTTGAGAACCCTGCCAATAACAGAATGGCTGAAATCAATCTAACAAATCTGATTGGCTGTTTGTGGCTCCACCGCCTTTAGTGAATTTGGTCCCCAGTCACCCAATTACTGACTGTATCAGGTTTGAGGCCTCTGCCATTAACAGTGTAAGAATGGTAGCAATGTAAATATTCCCCATGAAAATCAATAGCTGAATTTTGATTGGCTGTTGTAGGCTCCACCCACATTTCTGAATAATAATCCCAGGCACCCAGTGGCCAATTGTATCAAGTTTGGGAACCCTGCCATGTAAAAAATTAAGTTTCTGGCACCGCCCACTATTTGTAACCTTGACATATAGTCACTCAATTACCAAGTTTATCAGCTTTGGGATCCTTGGTATCAATACTTTGTATATCTGATTGGCTGTTTGTGGCTCCGCCCCTTTCTGAATTTGAACCCCAGTCACCCAGTGCCCAGCTGTACCAGGTTTGAGGCATCTGCTATTAACAGTATAAGAATGGTTGCAGTTTAAATATTCCCTTTGACAATCAAAAGTTGAATTTTGATTGGCTGTTGTAGGCTCTACCCACTTCCCAAAATCTTAATCACATTCACTCAATGACCAACTGTGCAAAGTTTGACAACCCTGCCATTAACAGTGTAAGAATGGCTGCAGTTTATATTTTCCCAGTAAAATGTGTTTTTGGCTCCACCCACTTTGTGTAACCTTGTCACACAGTCACTCAATGACCAATTTTGTGAGCTTTCAGGTTCCTGGCATCAAAATTGTGTGAATGGAAGCAGTTTATCCAGCAAAGAAATCTGATTGGCTGTTTGTGGCCCCGCCCCTTTAGTGAATTTGGACCCTAGTCACCTAATGACTGACTGCAGCAAGTCTGAAGCCTCTGCCATAAACAGTGTAAGAATGGCAGCAGTTTAAATATTCCCCTTTAAACGCAATAGGTGAATTTTGATTGGCTGTTGTAGGCTCCACCCACTTTCCAAAATCTTAATCTTATTCACCCAGTGGCGAAGTGTGGCAAGTTTGAGAACCCTGCGATTAACAGTGTAAGAATGGCTGCATTTTTTCCCATTTAAAAGGAATGGCTGAATTTTGATTGGCTGTTTTATGCTCCACCCGCTTTTCCTGGATTTGTAACCTCGGTCACCAAGTGACCAACTGTGCCAAGTGTGGGGACTCTGGCTTGATTACTGTGAGAATGGCAGCCTTTTACATTTTTTCCATTGACTTGAATGGGTGGAATCTGATTTGCTGTTTGTAGCTCCGCCCAGGTGGGCAGGGGGGCCGCGAGACCCCCAGAACCTATCATCCCAGGTAGTAAGGAACCTGTATACCAAGTTTCGTTCAAATCGGTCAAGGGGTTTTCGAGTGATCGCGGCACATACACACACACACACACACACACATACATCCGATTTTATATATATAGATTAGAGTAGTAAAAAAAAAAGTATTTGGCTTAAGGAATGCACTATAAACTATATGAAAGGAGCAGAATTATGCAATGAGTAAAAGTTTATCTCGGATCCACTTTAAGCAAGATTATTAGAGAAAACACCTGTTTACACCACGACTTTTTCAATAATATACCTTTTATATTCCTTTCAGACCCAGCAGTCCAAGTTTGTGAATTGGCAGTTAGACACAGAATACAGAGGAGAGAACTTCACAGGGGCCATCACACTGGGCAACCCAGACTTGCTGTCGGGGTCAGGTAAGAGGATAATTAGTTTAAAATGGACCTGAACTCTTGCACAGGACAGAAGGAAAATAGAGAGTAAGACACCCTGTATGTATTTAGAGAATTTAGCCTTTCTAATCCCCACTCATCTGTGACTAATCACAAGTGTAATTTGATATCTCGGCTGTGTCAGCTCAGGAATCTGCCATGGCAGAGCAGCTAATCTGTAAACACAGAATGTTAACCCAAACGTCTGTTTCCATGAAAGCAGGAAGTACATAATACAGATATTTACATTGTGCTCGTCTCCTGGTGGACTCGGAGCACCAGAGCTACAGCCACTTGGACGCACTCTATAGGCAATAGCAGTGTTAAGACGTCTCCTACCAAATAGGTGCCGGCTTGCTGAACAGGAAGAACTGAGATTCAAACCCTGGTCTCCTGTGTCAGTCGCAGAGCCATTGACCATTACAGCCAGGGTTGCAGGATTTGCATCAGCTGTGTTTCTGATGTTTTTCTTTAAGGCCTTGTTTCCATCTGTCCGCTTTTCAGCAACATATATCAATTAGGGCTCATTCACACCAATGCGCTTCTGTCCGGTTCTGTACGCTTTTTTCCGCAACATGTATCTGTTAGGCCTCGTTCACATCATACACGCTTCCGTGCGGATATGGAAGCGCGTATCATGTGCTGGAACGGCAGAGGGGCATAGAGTGCCCTTCTACCGTTCACATCTACTGCGATGCGCAGCAGTATGATGCGCTGGGAAGCGCTTGCGTACTGCTGCCTGCATTTTGCCCAGAATCGTAGAGCTGATCCCATCACTGTCAATGGATGGGATAAGCAGCGGTGCAGATGGCGTGCGATCAGTTGCGCTGCGTTCGGATCACACGGCCATCTGCGCTCCTCAGATATGAACAAGGCCTTAACCTTCTTGCCGGGTATCCCGAGCTCAGCTTGGGATAACCTGCGCAGAAGGATTTCTCCGGCCCCGCTGGGACAATTTTCAATTTTTTTTTTTACTGCACGCAGCTAGCACTTTGCTAGCTGCGTGCAATTTCCGATTCGCCGCTACCCGCCACGCTCCCCCCCCCCCCCCCCCTCCAGACCCCCTGCGCAGCCTGGCCAATCAGTGCCAGGCAGCGCTGAGGGGTGGATCGGGATTCCCTATGACGTCGGTGACGTCATCCCGCCCGGTCGCCATGGCGACTGGGGAAGCCCAGCAGGAAATCCCGTTCTGAACGGATTTCCTGCTTACTCTGATCGCCGAAGGCAATCTGAGTGGGTAGGGGGATGCCGCGCCCTGGGCTCGCTACATGATTTAAAAAATTTTTGTTTTTTTTTGTTAAGTGCCGCGCTGCCCCCCTTGCCGTCAGAATTGGAACGGCAAGGGGGTTAACATTATTTGCTGAAAAAAAGCGGACAGAAGCGCACAAAGGGCTCTATTCATAAAAAAGTTGTGACGGAAAAACTCCTGGAGGGAAAATACCGCAGCGGTATTTTAGACTTCTGGGTGGTCATTCAAAAAAATGTTGCCAGCTGCGATGCAAGTGCGGAGATCTCCCACTGAAGGCTGGCGGTAAGCTGTCGGAAGGCATTCGGAAACACTGAAGCCGGCAGAGTCCCTCCGTGCACTGCTCTCTCTGGGAGGTCTGTCCCATTCACTTGTATGTAATCCGCAAAATCAGAGGAAGCGGTATTTCCCATCCACATACCGCTTCCTCTAAACTTTATGAATGGCCATATTGTTACTTTTTTCTAGATAAATCTAGAAAAACACTGGAGAGGGCGTAAATTTCTCGCTCTGCTGGGGGATTGTAGATTTTCATGCGGGAACAGCTTTTATGAATGCCCACTTTGCTAAATGGACGGGAAAATCCGCTGTCTTGAGCGGAAAACTTGCGGTAACCTTTTATGAATAGAGCCCAAAGTGTGAATAATGTGCTGATAAAAAGCGGACAGAAGTGCAGATGGAAACCAGGCCTAAAGGGCTCGTTCACATCTGAGCAGCGCAGATGGCAGTGCGATCTGAACGCAGGGCATCCGATCGCACGCCCGCTGCGCTGTGCTGATCCCATCCATGACAGTGATGGGATCAGCTCTGCGCTTCTGGGCAAAATGCAGGCAGCAGTACGCAAGCGATTCCCGGCGCATCGTACTGCTGCGGAGCGCAGTAGATGTGAACGGTAGAAGTGCAGTCTCTGCCGTTCCGGCAGTACGCACAGTGTCAGCGCTGCGTGTACTAGATGTGAACAAGGCCTAAGGGCCTGTACACACTGCTGCGCTTGCGTTGCGGTTTTAAAATTGCATTGCGATTTTTGAATCTCAAAGCTTTCATGAAAATAGAAAAATTGCATTGCACCAGTGTGTACAGGTCTTCACGATTTTCTTGATTTCTCAAGACCATGCGATGAGAAAACGCATGCGATTTTTAAAAGCGCAGCAGTGTGTACAGGCCCCTAACCACCTTAGCGGTATGGACGAGCTCAGCTGATATCTCAGCCCCTGGTGGGTCTTTTTTTTTAATTTTTTTTTTTTTTTTTTTTTTTTTTTTTTTTTAGAACATGCGGCTAGCACTTTGCTAGCTGCGTGTTTAATTCGATAGCTGCTGATCCGCCGCTACGCACCGCGAAAGAGAGCCCCCCCCAGACTCTCAGCGCAGCCTGGCCAATCACCGCCAGGCTGCGCTATGAGATGGATCGAGACTCCCCCTGATGTCGTGACGTCATTCCGATCGTCGCCATGGCGACGAGGGAAGCCCTGACAGGAAATCCAGTTTAGAGCGGGATTTCCTGTTTGGTATGATCGCCGGCGGCGATTGGAGGGGTGGGCGGGATGGCACAGGATGGGGGGAATCATGTAGGCTAGGCTAGCTACATGATCCAAAAAAAAAAAAAAATAGGTTAAAAAAAACCACCCGCAGCCGAGCGCCGCAAAAAAATAAACGCCAGGGTGGTTAAGGTTATTTGGCTGTTGCTTATCTGTTAGAGCAGAGAGGAAGCTCTGAGTTCACGGCCGCTTTAAAGCTAATAATGATGTACAGTGCATCCAGAAAGTATTCACAGTGCATCACTTTTTTCCACATTTTGTTATGTTACAGCCTTATTCCAAAATGGATCAAATTATTATTTCTTCACCAGAATTCTAAACATAATACCCCATAATGACAATGTGAAAAAAAGTTTACTGAGGTTTAGGAACATTTTTTTTTTTTTTTTTTTTTTTAAATTATGAAAATTGAGTTATATTGTAGTGTTTCCATATGATAACTTGTTATAGAAATAAGGTGTACATTGCACTGTATTCAGTTGTGTGTATGATCTATATATTTAATTTTTTTTCCTGCCTCTAGGTATTGTGGTGGCCCACTACCTGCAGAGCATCACGCCCCATCTGGCGCTAGGAGGTGAACTGGTCTATCACCGGCGTTCTGGGGAGGAGGGGACAGTGATGTCACTAGCGGGAAGGTACACAGGTAATAATGCTGTGCTTTATCAATCTCAATGCATTCCAGCCACTGAGTTTTTATCTCCAAGGATTTTTCACACATTTGTAACCTCCCAACTGAAAGTCGAGGCAGCCTATTAAGCTTGAGAATAAAGACCTAGGAAGTGATGGGAAGGAAAGTCTCTCTCTCTCTCTCTCTCTCTCTCTCTTTCTCTCTCTCTCTCTCTCTCTCTCTCTCTCTCTCTCTCTCTCTCTCTCTCTCTCTCTCTCTCTCTCTCTCTCTCTCTCTCTCTCTATAATATAGGGCCATTTTAAAGCTGAATTTTGAAATAATATAAAACCCACCAAGAGACTGAAAAACAAAACAAAAGGGCATCAGAGCTAGTCCGGATGTAGGTGATTGAAATCTACCGCCCTGTTTACTGCCAGTTATCCCTCCCAGGGCAAAGATTGAATCGCTTGCTACCGTGCGGTCCAGCCGTTCTAGTCGCTGTGGCACCATTACAGTCCGTTCACTGAGCGCCATACGCGGTCATTCACTCCTGACCCTGTCATCACAGTAAGACAATCGCTTCTGGTCCTTTAAGGAAATCTGAAGTGAAAATAAACGTATGATTTGATTTGTACGTGTAGTACATCTAAGAAACAATACATTAGCAGCAGAGATAAGAGTCTCATATTGTTTCCCGTACAGGAAGAGTTAAGAAACTCCAGTTGTTATCTATGCAAAAGAGCTTCACTGAGCTCTCCGACTTTCAAAGTCACAGAGAGCTCTGTCTTCTGAAGCTTATTATCTCAACTGTCACTGTTGTTCAAAAGTTCATTAGCCTGCTCTGTGAAATCATTTAGAACGTTGAATGGTGTGTAAACTGCAAATATTAGATAATGATGCAATGTTGTAAACAAATTATGTAACCGAAAACAAAAATATGAGACCATTTTCTTTGCTACTAAAGTTCTATTAATTATCCGTACTACACATACAATTCATTATATCACAATTTTTTTTTTTCCCTTCAGTGTCACTCCTAAAGCGCATCCGAGATGAAAAACTAACTATAACTAGTAACTTGTCTGTATATCCTATCTAAAGTTTAGATAGTTTACACAGCAAATGTAGCTGAAAACAGCTTCAACAGTATATGATTATTTCTTCCTGTGATACAATGAAAGTAGCCATGTTCTGTTTGTCACATTACACACAGGCAAGCTGCACTGCATCTCCAGCCCTCAGTCTGGGAAAACTTCACTCCCCTCTCCTCCCTCCTCCCCTCTGCCTCTGAAATCTTTGACTAGTAACACCACCTCCTCCTGCCCAGACTGAGCTCCCATAAGCCCTTGCTACATCTGTCTCAAAGTGCCAAGGCACTGGAGCTGTGGGCTTGTTTAGTTTATAGGGAATTAGTGTATTAAAACAAGCAAAAAAAAGTATTTGGCTTGAAGAATGCCCTATAAACTATATGAAAGAACACAATTATGCAATGAGTAAAAGTTTTTATCTCGGATCCACTTTAAGGGGCCTGATCTGTCCGGTAGTGAAAGGGTTAATCAAGGCGCTGGCAAATTGTGTAGGAGCAGAGCAATGCCATCATAGCAGGATATGCAGATGTGATATCGTGTTCTCATTAGGTGATACCATTCCCCACCTCCGCTCCTTTTTGAGTCCATAGTTCCTGCACAGTTTTTAGTTTAATCACAGCTGCTAGATGCTGCTGGTCGGTACAAGGCGGACACCGGAACAAAACATAGACCTTCTTTCCCAGAACGTCATTTCGGACAGCACCCCTGGATGAGACTTGTCTCCCTCCCCACTGTGGACAGGAAACTGTTAAAAGAAGAATTTGCATAAGCAATAGGCAGCCACATATAAGATACTACACCTGCCACAGTACCTCAGTTTAGTTTCCTGTCCCGGACGGGATGCATGGGAGAGGTCTCTAGGAGTGCCATCCATGTCAGGCGGCAGGGGCAGCGTTTTCCAGGGCTCCAAGCAGCACTGTTCAGTGAACAGTCGGAGCCCTGCAGCGTGGAGGAGGCTTCTCCATCGGAGGCAGCAACTTTATGCGCGCATGTGCGTGCATTGGAGAGAGTTCACTTCCGGTTGAACCGGAGGTAGTCACGCGCTGGCGTCCCGCGTGATCTGAAGTCTGAGCCGGGCGGCAGGGGCCGCGGCGGTGATTAGGAATCGGCATACAGCTGATTCCTTAAGGTAAGAAGCTGATTAAGCATATGCTTAGCCGGCAGGGGCCGCATGCATAATTGGATCAGCTGCATCAAATCAGCAGCACAGGTATAAGTTTGTAGAGTCCATGATGCACTCTGGTTTGTGGCTGAGATCATGGAGGACGCCTCTGGGTCAGCTCCTGCACAATCTGCTGAATCTGCCCAGGATCCCTCTCTGGCAAGTAGATGTGATTATGTTTCTTCTGCTTGGCTGGATGTATGTTATGTATAGAGGGATTTGTCTAATGGCTGGCTATCGTTTATTATGTTTTATACCCCAAAAGACATAAGACTGAGAAGGTTGAAAGGTCTGAAAAATCTTCTACTCAGTCCAGTCAGCATGGATTGGCAACTCTGAATGGAAATTGTGCCAGTATTGTACAGAGAAGGTCCACAGCAATAGGAAATTAAAGATTCTGCTATTGCTTCTACCGCCTCAGCTGCTTCAGATGGGCCTGGGACTGGTACTGCTATGGCTTATCTACCTGTTATAGCTAATCCATCATCTCCTATGTTGTCTGCACCTCTAACTATGCCTCCTGCTTCCAAGAGACATAGGCCTCTATTATTGAGCATTCCTGCATGCGGTAATGCTCAAAACAGCTGACTTTACCGACCATTTAGTAAAGTGTGCATTCATAAAACCTGTGTCCGCATGAAAATCTAGAATTCCTGAGCAGGTGCCAGAAATTAACACCTTGTGCGGAGATTATCACAACACAGGTCACTGAAGGTTAATTCATAAAAATTAAAGCAGGCAAATGTGAGCAGAGAAACCCTGGCTGTTTAGAGAAGGCGATAAGCCAGCCATAACAGGCAAGTTAATGGAGAGACAGACCTCCCAGGCAGCTGCAGTGAGAGCAGAACAAACTGCATCCCAGAATACCCAGGCTGTGTTTTTAACCCCTTGGGTACCTGTTTTCAGATTTATTTCACATCAGAAAGCCTGCGTGTGTAACATTCTTGAAGTTCTTCTAAGCTGCAGCAATTAAATAGATTGTTTAAAAGAACTAGACAGATTCAGGACAAGGAGAGGCAATTTAAACAAAAATGCACATGTAAAGGAATGCTGGGGCTGCCTCCTTTATAGTAACTCTCTCTGCACAGAGAACATGTATCAAACTAGGAGGAAGATTTGAGTAAAACTGACTAAGGGCCTTTTTTTCATTACCCTGCGAGTTACGATTTGATTCTGATCGCGAGGTACGTTAAATTAATGGAAACTGCAGCAGCAATTTCCATTAGTGCAATCTGATTGCGATGCGATTTGGACAAAGCTAAATAGCATCCAACTTCAAAGCTCACATGCATTGCGTTGGGGGCACGTTATGTGACCTTAGCGTCGCATCTAACGCAACGTCTTAGTGGGAAAGAGCCTTTAAGGTGTTTTTTTTTTTTTGGAGGGATACAGAATAGAGTTCAGCCAGCCTCCTTTTAAGAGCTTTTGCATTACTCCCCGCTTGCAGGACCAAATAAAGTTTTTTCAGCCCTACAATCGAAAGTCCTTTCCCTGTTTAGAAAAAAAAGGGTAATTCGAGAAGTACCGAAATGTCAGAGGACAGGGATTCTATTGCCCTGTGTTTTTTCTAGTAAAGGAGCTACAGGGAAATTATCAGTTCATACTAAATTTAAAGAGTCTAAACCAGAAGGTAAAATACAGAAAATTCAGGATGGATTTGATCTATTATTCATCTCTTACAGAAGGACGATTTCCTAGCCTTTTCTAGACTGAAAAGATGCGTATCTTCAATTACCGATACATCTGACTTCTCAATAATGCTTAAGGTTTGCCATCCAGAGGGAGGAAGAGGTAAGAATGTATCAGTTTCATGCTTTGCCCTTCGGATTATCCTCAGCTCCAGGGTTGTTTATGAAGGTAATGTCTGGGGTTCTGGCTACACTTAGACAGAGAAAGGTTAACATTTTGGGTTCCCTTGATTTTCTGTTTTGGTGGACATCTCCCAATTCGGTAAGAGATTAGATTGTTACGACAATAGTCTTACTACAAGATCTAGGTTGGATCATTAATTGGGAGAAATCTTCCTTAATTAAATCCTACACAGATTATAAATTTGTTTGGGCTATTTCATTAGCATATCAGACACAGGGGGAGCAATTCAATTCTATCATGGCTCATTCCACAAGAGGAATTTCGACTTCTTGGGCAGAGAGGGCAGGGGCCTCTATAGATCAGATTTGCAGAGCTGCGACCTGGTCAAGTCACAATACGTTTGTAAAGCACTATCGCCTTAATGTATCTGCCTCTGCAGGTTTATCCTTCAGAAGGAAAGTTTTGCAAGCTGTGGTCCCACCCTAAGGTTTTAACTCTTGTATATCGTCTCATCCAGGGGTGCTGTCCGAAATGACGTTCTGGGAAAGACCACTTTACTTACGGTAAAGTCTTTTCCAGTAGTCATGAGGACAGCACCCCTGCAACCCGCCCTTATTTGGGTAGGAAAGAGAAATAAGTTTGTGTAAGCATCATTAAATGTCCGTGTCATCTTTTTATTAACTGAGGTACTGTGGCAGGTGTAGTATCTTATATGTGGCTGCCTATTGCTTATGCAAATTCTTCTTTTAACAGTTTCCTGTCCACAGTGGGGAGGGAGACAAGTCTCATCCAGGGGTGCTGTCCTCATGACTACTGGAAAAGACTTTACCGTAAGTAAAGTGGTCTTTCCCCGTCATACTGGCACTGCAATATGCGGAGCTCTGAGGATGAAGGAGATCGGGAATCCGCTGAGCTGTTATAGAGCAATACGCTCTGACTGATGGGAGAAGCAGCAGAAGGATAGTGTGTTGCCTCTGTTGTATTCCTAGGATGTACCTCTACTCATTGACAAAAATAAACACAAGTAAACCACAGGAAGACAACAACAGCATCATATTCTGCTCCTGCTATGTTGTCTGACAGTAAGGAAGCGTATCGCTGACAGCCAGCTGATTATCTCCTGCTCAGTACTAGTCCTGAAAGCATCAGTATAGTGAAAGTGGAACTTTCACCCAGGTTTGAACGTCATCCCAATCAGTAGCCAATACCCCCTTTCCCACAAGAAATCTTTACATTTTCTTGACTAGATCATCAGTGATGTCTGTGAGGCTGATACTGTGGTGAATCCCCTCTCACAGTGTGATGTTAGGGGCGTACACCTGCCTGATTTATTTAAAGGACGGGTCATCAGACCCGCCTGCGTGGCGGCAGTTCCTGCATCAGTTTCCCCGTGTGCACAGTCTGTCGGCAGGCTGTTAAGGCTGGTTTTGACCGATCCGCTCAGCGGAGGCCTTATCAGCCTGCCGACAGACTGTACACACAGGGAAACTGTCGCTAGAACGGCGGGGTGGGTCTTATGACCCGTTGTTTACTGGAATCCGGCGTGAGAGTTTCCTGTCTAATGCTGGGTACACACATTGCGATTTCCCACTCGAACCGCGGGATCGATCGATTATTTCCGATATGTTCAATCGATACAGCCGCCGATTTTGCATACTTAACATGCAAAATCGATGGCTGTATCGATTGAAACCCGATCGAACATGTCGGAAATAATCGATCTCTCGGATCGAGCGGGAAATCGCAACGTGTGTACCCAGCATAAGAACCTTGTTGCATTGTGGGAACTAACGGCTTTTTCCTAACTGCCAATCAAGCAATCTCCCTCTGTGCATAGCACTCTCAGTGACGAACATTCTACAGAAGATCACCCGGCAGAACAAAAGATGTCACCACCTGTGATAAATGTCAGAATGTAAATCAGTGGGAGGAAAGATTTTACAATGGGCAAACTGTGACTAAATAACCTAGAAATGAATTTTGTTAAAAGGAAAAAAAAATGTTATTCATTACGTTATTTCACTGCAGTTCCTCTTTAAATGTTCAAGTTCAACTTTAAGCTAGAAATTCCCGTCCTGTTTCTCCAGCAGCAGTCAGACGACATCAGTGAGGATAAACCTCCCTAATAGGGACAAGGACAACAGTAACAAACCTGACTTAATTCAGAGCGGAAACTGTCTGGCTGCAGTAACACTTAGAGGACAGATGGAAGATTTATTTAGACTTAATTGGAGACTGAAGTAATAAGCAGAGCGTTAATGTGTGTAATTAGCAGAATAATGACCGGGGACATCAGTGGAATTTGTTCTCACTGCATGAGCTTCCTTTGGGAATGCAGGAAGACTTTGTGATGCATTCTGTAAACAGGCAGTCACCACTGAAAATTCTTCTTGTGCATTATTTTCAAAAATGATTTTTGTTTGAGGAAAACTGCCACTCTCGCACGCTCACGTGGTCTGGAGTGCACTGCGCAGTTCTACACCTGGTGAGAACACTCCAGACCACGTGAGTGCGCAGGCGTAGTAATGCTCGCCGGCATCTGCACTGAAGGGAACCCGGGCTATCAACTGGAAACGGCGATGGCCGCTTGTAAATGGCTTGCATCTGTCCTTTAAGGTTCTAGTTATTATTATTATTATTTAGTATTTATATAGCGCCGACATATTACGCTGCGCTGTACAGTGTGTATGTGTGTGTATATGTATATATGTATATATATGTATATGTGTATATATATATATATATATATATATATATATATATATATATATATATATATATATATATATATATATATATATATATATATATATATATATATATATATATATATATATATATAATCTTGTCACTAACTGTCCCTCAAAGGAGCTCACAATCTAATCCCTACCATTGCCATATGTCTGTATTATGTAGTGTAAGTACTGTAGTCTAGGGCCAATTTTAGGGGGAGCCAATTAACGTATCCGTATGTTTTTGGAATGTGAGAGGAAACCGGAGTGCCCGGAGGAAACCCACGGAGAGAACATACAAACTCTTTGCAGATAGTGCCCTGGCTGGAATTCAAACCAGGGACCCAGCGCTGCAAGGTGAGAGAGCTAACCACTACGCCACCGTGCTGCCCACAGTTCAGGGCTGGGCATTCATTATGTGGCTCGGGCTGCATGCTGCGGACCATGGGCTGCATTCTTTACATTTCAACCCTCCTCCCTCTCTGTAGAGTTTCGAGCAGGCGGCGGGGGATTTGAAACGCACTTTCAATCACCGCTCCTCTCTTCCTGTCTCCATGGCAACAGGACGTCACATGATGAGCCGTCAAGACGTGCTGGCGCGTCACGTCATGTGACATCCTGTTGCCATGGAGATGGGAAGCGGTGATTAAAGGTGAGTTTTTTTCCAATTCCCCTGTTTCCCGCTCGCAACTCTGCAAGGAGGGAGGGGGGAAGGAGTAACAGCTCGCCATAGTTTGCCCAGCGCTGTTCTAGTTGCAGGGAAAAAAATTCATGTTAGCCATTTTCAGGGTGAATGTTAATTTTAAGACAAGACTCTGTAGGCATCTTGTGCACTGTGCTTCCAAACTGCAGCACTGATATGAATGGGCTTGTTGCTGTAACCTATTTTTTGTTTCTTTACAGCTCCAAATTGGATAGCGACACTAACAGTGGGACAAGCTGGTGCACACGCCACATATTACCATAAAGCCAATGATCAGGTATATGTGATGACTGCTCTGTAGCTTCTGTGAGAGTGGTTACTTTAGAGACCCTTTCAGTTTTTAGGGAACTCGGCACTGTTTTTGTAAAATATAGAAGGCCTGACAAGCATTATTTTCCTTGCCCCACACTATATTTACAAATCTCCCTTAAAGAGAAACCGTGACCAAGAATTGAACTTCATCCCAATCAGTAGCTGATACCCCCTTTTACATGAGAAATCTATTGCTTTTCTCAAACGGATCATCAGGGGGCGCTGTATGGCTGATATTGTGATGAAACCCCTCCCACAAGAAACTCTGAGGACCATGGTCCTGGCAGTTTTCTGTATGTGAACCTTGTTGCATTGTGGGAAATAGCTGTTTACAGCTGTTTCCAACTGCCAAAAAAGCAAACGGCACCTGCCAGCAGTAAAAATTTCACCATGTGATAAATGTCAGAATGTAAATCAGGGATTTAAAAGATTTTACAATGGGCAAACACTGACTAAATCATTCATACATAATGATTGTAAAAATGAAGCACTTTTTTTTTTTTTCTTACATTATTTTCACTGGAGTTCCTCTTTAAAGGGGAACTGAAGAGAGAGGTATATGGAGCCTGTCATATTTATTTCCTTTTAGACAATACCAGTTGCCTGGCAGCCCTGCTG
Organism: Hyperolius riggenbachi; assembly: GCF_040937935.1. NCBI lineage: Eukaryota > Metazoa > Chordata > Amphibia > Anura > Hyperoliidae > Hyperolius > Hyperolius riggenbachi. The sequence continues at coordinate 324,368,605 of NC_090651.1, read as the reverse complement.
ATCCTCTGCCTCTAATACGATTAGCCATAGCCCCTGAACAAGCATGCAGCAGATCAGGTGTTTCAGTGGTTCAGACTTATAAGTCTGATCTGACAAGACTAGCTGCATGCTTGTTTCTGGTTTTAATCAGATACTACTGCAGAGAAATAGACCAGCAGGGCTGCCAGGCAACTGGTATTGATTAAAAGGAAATAAACATGACAGCCTCCATATACCTCTCTCTTCAGTTCCCCTTTAAGTCCCGTTCACATGCTGGATTAAATTCACCTGAAGCAGCCAATAATGACCACCTCAACCGATAATCCAGTGTGTTTACAGTGGCCCGTGACCGCTATCCGGCAAGCAACTTGCTCAAGTGATGGGCAATGCCTTTGTTAGCGCTGCTCGCCCCGCCCCCCTGCGCGATATATTGGCACAGCTCTATCGGCCCTAGCAACAGAACTTACAGCCTCGGCCCAGCAATGGTGCCCGAGGGATCGGGTCCTGATCCCCATTGGGTAACATTAATTAAGAGTGTGTACAGGCTATTGCACTTGCAGGGTTCTGTGTTACTTACTTCTCCTTTATATCCATCTTGTTTTATCCAGCTTCAAGTAGGGGTGGAGTTTGAAGCCAGCACACGGATGCAGGACACAAGTGTCTCCTTCGGTTACCAGCTGGACCTCCCCAAAGCCAATCTGCTGTTTAAAGGTTTGAACAATTACACTATCATAGACTAGAGGGCAATTTATGTTCTATTCTATTGCTTTTATTTCCTGCGACCCCAGGGTCATGACGCTGCAGCTCTGGTTCGGTGCTTTTCCTCGCAGAGCACAGAGAGGTGGTATAGGGGCATGGAGAGGCAGGGAAGGGGCGTTTCTAATGTCATAGGGGGAGTTTTGCAGGAGTGCCTCTCCTGCAAGGCACACCCCTTTCTATGTTAATCAACTAACAAGCTAGTTGACGGTAGAATCTGGGGTAGCAGGAGGGGCAGAGAGTACACAGAGGCATGGAGCAGGGAACATGCCTCTCTGTCCCACAGCCTCGGACACACATTAAATCGGGCTCTTCCGCCATATCACACCGCGCCAGGTATGAGATTCCCCATAGACTGTCATTGGCAATAGCATTACCCTGCTGCAAAAAAAAGGATAACGCAACAGTGTAAAAGGGGCCTCAGTTAGCACTTTAACCCGTCTAACTCTGCTCTCTTTGCTTTCCTTCCAACAGGCTCATTGGACAGTAATTGGATTGTAGGAGCAACATTAGAAAAGAAACTTCCGCCACTTCCTCTCACGCTAGCCATGGGAGCCTTCTTGAATCACAAGAAGAACAAATTCCAGTGCGGTTTCGGCTTGACCATCGGTTAACATCTGCATCTGTGCACAACTTGTGGTCTCCCCTCCACACTCAGACATGTGGCCTCTCCCTCCACCTATCTGACTGCCTCCCTCCTCTCGTTTCTTAGCTCTCCCTTCCACCCCAAACTCCTGCCAGGCTCATTTTTATAAACTTTATTTTATTTTTTTTATCGTTGGGGTGAGGGAGGCAGTGAAGGAACTGTTTTAACACCAGTACCCATGACTTAGGAGAAGCTAGTCATGCTCTTACTTTTTTTTTTTCTTTTTTTCCCTCCTCTGAGTGGCTGCACGATTGGTATAGTCTGGAGAGCTGTGCTTGTTGCTTATAGCAACCAGTCAAATGCTGTCTTCCATGTCAGTGGTGCAGTAGTAAAAAAAAAATCAGAGAAGATCTGATTGGTTGGTGTGTGCAACCAGAACAGTTCTCAGACCACTTGGATCGTTTGTCCATTTACCCTGTGATCTGAGTGGTGTGTTTTTCTGTGTCTATTCTGTTCTTTGAGTTAAAGAGCTATCTCTTCATTTTTATTTTTTTTTATTTGTACCTTCAAAGCCATTTCTACAATCTCAGCAACTCCATGGTATGAATGTAACCTGTCTTTCTTTGAGTGTGATGCGGCATCTGTTCGATACTCTATTTTGTCTGTCTGGTCCTCCATCTTGTTCTGTTCTAGCTTATGGCTTCTGTGGTAGGGAGGGTGCCGCGTCTAGGAAGAGGGCCTGTTCTGGGACCTGCCTCTGAACCCTGTATCCTCATATAGGCCTTGTGCTGCTGTTGGAGGGAATGGAGGGCGTGTCCTGCTGCTTCCCAGCCTCCCTCGCTAGGAGCGTGGATGTAAATCATGTTTATAAGTTATAAAGAGAGAACTACATTGATCTTTTACACAAAACAGACGTGGAGCCCAGAGCGAAGTCATGAGCGGGCATGTACAGCCACCAATAAAGTGACTTCTGCAATGGGATTGTGTTTGTCTTGGTGTGTTTTGTTTGCTCTGTTTTGAATCTCTGGTACCTGTGTGGGTGGTAGATGATAAAATATTGCTTCACAGGCAGAATGGTCATCCTTGTTACAGCACCTTCCTTCTCAACGATAATTACAAACGTTTTATGCTCCCTTAAAGTGTATCTGAGGCAAATATCAGGCAAAATATGAGATTCTTAAAAAAAAATGTCAGCCAATTAATGCAACCCCATGATCCACTTACCTGGGGCTTCCTCCAACCCCTTGCAGTCGACATGTCCCACACTGCAGCTCCACTCAGCCACTGGCACAGAGGCCGACTTCAAAGTAGTCCTCAACTGCTCTGTACCAGTACATTGCAGACAACATGGACTTGATTGGCAGCGGCACAGGCGCAGTAGAGGACGACCTTGAGGTTGGCCTCTGCACCGGGGACCCAGGGCCATCGGCTGAGAGCGGAGCTGTGACGTAAGACATTTGCTGCAAAGGGCTGGAGGTGGCTCCGCGTAAGTAGATCGGGGGGACTCAGCATTATTTGGCTGACATTTCCTTTAAAGGAAATCTGAGATAAAAAATATATATATATCTTACTAATATTATAAATGCGCATGTTTGGATGTTTGTTACTCAATCACGCAAAAATGGCTGAACGGATTTGAATGAAATCTCTATTCCCATAACCAAAAAGTGGGCGTAGACAAATACAAATTTCACTGTGAGAATGTAAACGGCAGCCATTCTTACACTGTTAATGGTAGGGTTCTCAAACTTTGCAGAGTTGGTCACTGGGTGACTGGGATTATTCAGAAAAGGTGGTAGGGCCTACAAAAGCCAATCAAAATTCACCTATTGATTTTCAAGGTAAATATATAATTGCTGCCATTCTTGCACTGTTAATGGCACAAGCCTCAAACCTGATACAGTTGGTCATTGGGTGATGGGGGTTCAAATTCAGAAAAACAGCCAATCAGATTTCATTTCAATGCAAATTATTGATGCCAAAGTCCAAAAAGCTCACAAACTTGGTCATTGAGTAAATGAGTGTTAGGGTTAGAAAAAGTGGGGATGGCCAACACCGGCCAAATGCATACCCGGGAAACATTTTTTGGCTGACATTATTTGGCAGCATTATTTGGCTGACATTTCCTTTAAAGGAAATCTGAGATAAAAAATATATATATATCTTACTAATATTATAAATGCGCATGTTTGGATGTTTGTTACTCAATCACGCAAAAATGGCTGAACGGATTTGAATGAAATCTCTATTCCCATAACCAAAAAGTGGGCGTAGACAAATACAAATTTCACTGTGAGAATGTAAACGGCAGCCATTCTTACACTGTTAATGGTAGGGTTCTCAAACTTTGCAGAGTTGGTCACTGGGTGACTGGGATTATTCAGAAAAGGGGGTAGGGCCTACAAAAGCCAATCAAAATTCACCTATTGATTTTCAAGGTAAATATATAATTGCTGCCATTCTTGCACTGTTAATGGCACAAGCCTCAAACCTGATACAGTTGGTCATTGGGTGATGGGGGTTCAAATTCAGAAAAACAGCCAATCAGATTTCATTTCAATGCAAATTATTGATGCCAAAGTCCAAAAAGCTCACAAACTTGGTCATTGAGTAAATGAGTGTTAGGGTTAGAAAAAGTGGGGATGGCCAACACCGGCCAAATGCATACCCGGGAAACATCATGGCATCAGTGGGCGGAGACAAATACAAATTTCACTGGGAAAATGTAAACTGCAGCCATTCTTGCACTGTTAATGGTAGTGTTCTCAAACTTTGCACAGTTGGTCACAGGGCTTTGGAGTCAGAGTCGAGGAGTCGGAGCAATTTTGGGTGCCTGGAGTCTGAGTCGGTGGTTTCATAAAATTAAGAGTTGGAGTCTGATGATTTTTGTACTGACTCCACAGCCCTGGTTGGTCACTGGGTAACTGCAATTAATTATCAGAAAAGTGGGTGGAGCCTGCAAACGCCAATTAAAAATCACCTATTGATTTTCAAGGGGAATATTTAATTGCTGCCATTCTTGCACTGTTTATAGCACAAGCCTCAAACCTGGTACAGTTGGTCATTGGGTGACTGGGGTTCAAATTCAGAAAAGGGGGTGGATCCACGGCCAATCAGTTTTTTTTTATTTCAATGCAAATTATTGATGCCAAAGACCACAAAGCTCATTGAGTAATTGTGTCAAATACATACCCAGGTAAGATGAATTACCGGACACACGCATGCATTTTCTTTGATGTTATTGTATGCAGATTGAAAATAGACCAATTGAATCCCTCCTTGGCTTCATTAAATTGATTAATTTTCAAACTGCGTATATTTGCATAATTTTGCATCAGCTCAAAATTGTTTGCACCTCATATGCTGTCCCTACTAGTGACCGGGGAACAAAATGTGATGGCTCTTTAAAGAATTTGTCATTATTTGTTGTCACTTATGGTACGTACACACTTACGATAACGATCGTTTACAAGGAATGATAGTTACCAGACGAACAATATTGGGACGATTGGAATGCAACGATGGGATGCAGCAATCATCATACACATTTTAACGATCGTTCTCGCAGAAAAGAACGATCAGAAGGAAATGCTGCGTACATATTTATATAAAATTTAAAAAACAAACATGGGGTTACAATAGATACAAATATGATAGTTAACGTGGATACAAAGTTTATTTGAAATTTGTAATGTAACAATCTTTACAGGCCACACTACACTGGAAGTACGGAAGCTGGGCAGAATCCAACGCAGGTGCACTGGCCCTTGTAACGATCGTGCTCGGCAGATAACTGTACACACTATAGTTTTGTAATGATTGTCGTTCAATATGATCCGTCCTGTTGGATTTTCTCATCTTGCCGATAACGTTCGTTCATCTTTCTACGTAATGCTCGTTTGGTAAAGTTCTTTACCCGATTGTCGGCAGACTGATTGTTAAGCTGCTGTTTCAAACGACCATAGTCGCAAGTGTGTACGTACCATTAGTCTAATCCAATTTTCATTGTTTAAATACCACGTTGGCCTTAATTCATAAAGCATTACCGCATGCATTATCGCCCAAGCGGTAAATTACCGCATGGTATGTTGTTGATAGTGGATTCATAAAATTTAACGCATGTTTTACCACATGTGGTAATAGAGCAGTAAGGAAAACATTGATTGTGTCGGTAAACCGAATGAAGTGTATTCATGTAAAAAAAAAAGGGGGGGGGGGGAGTAAGGAAGCAATAAATAACAACATGTTATCGCCAACAAAGACCTGGCGAGTTTGCTCTACACAGTAGCATTTTAGGTGACAAATTGAGCCCTTTCAATGTAATGTTATGGAATTTTTAAGGATACAGAGGAGGAAGGGTGGTTGTAATATTGTAATATCACCCAGACTTTTAGAAATCGTACAGTTAGATAATTTATAAGAATATTTTATTTATGTGTGTGTGTGTGTGTGTGTATATGTCACGTGTCTAAGTCTGCCTACTTCTGCCCAGCATGCACCTTGTCATTAGGAAGTCAGCGGCAAACTACCGCACTCAGCAATTTATACCGACAGCTTTTCGCACCACGCCGCATACTTACTGACTGCTATCGCAATCACCTCGCACTTGGAATTATTTTTAATGAATTCACTGCAAAACCCTCATTTACCGCTAGCGGTAATTTCCCGCCAGTCTCTGAACTACTGCACACGCTTTTATGAATTGAGGCCAATGAGACCCAAGGGGGCCATTTTTTTTTTTTTTTTTTTTTTTTCCTAACCCATAAAGGGTTGCTTTAGGCTCTATTCTCACTCTGAAACGCAAAACAATTTTGCATTGGTGTTTTTTTTATCTAGCTGCTGCATCGGATTGCTCACCCTGATTGAAATTGCGCTGCAGCCTGAGCAATACCGTAGGATTATTTGTGCTGCAGCGCGTTGCTGATCACCAGCGATCATCAAAACTCTGACTGAAAGTGCCAGAGTGGGAACGGGGCTTTAGCGTATTCATTGGGTGAGTTTAGATAGTAAGTTGAGTAGAAGTAGAGAACCAAATTAAAAATATTTTAAATACATCTGTAGTGACCACCAGTCACCTGTAGAGGGCAGAAGTATGTGTCAACCTCCTTATTCCTCTCACTTCAGGTGTGCTTCAAGGAAGAAATGTAAAACTCACATGAAGACAGATGTGCTAAAGCAACTCCAGTGATTCTGAGAGCTTCACCTTTATGTAACAAAGTTGCGCTTAGCACTTTGGTGCTGTGTGAAAATGCATACATGAAAAAGGGCAATGTGGACACCCAGAAAAGTAGATTTGTTGAATATTGGTGTATTGACTGGCATTCTACTGTTACAGTGCAAATGACAATAGTGAAATATCGGAAATACAATTAGCATTAGTAAAATATCAAATTATCACACTATGCTCCCATACCAATGCCTACCCATAACTACTTTAGGACTGTGTAACGCACCGCAAACAGCTGTTTGTGTAGTGACGGCCGTGCTGGACTGGTGCGCACCTTGGCGAGAGTGTAGACCGTGGCGGTTTTCAAGCCCATATGGTCGTGGTGCTGTGGTAGCTCAATGATAGAACACGGACTGTCCAGCTGATCAAATTTGGTCTGTCCACAATGAAGCAACGACCTTACTATCTTGGCTGTGCTCCCCCCCCCCGAGACACTCATAGCTGTTGGTCATTGCTTCATTGTGATACGCAAGCCCCTTCACCGCGGCAAGGTAATGATCACGAAGGGGAATTGGTACATGTACATGCCTTTTTTGTTGTTGCAGCTGCAGTGCAGCTAGAAAAATTAGGCAGGCATGTACACGCACCAGAAAAATTATTATAGCGGCCGCTGCTAGCAGTGGCCTCAAAAATTCAGGAATCCACCTGGATTCCTGGACCCTGTTGGTGGGGACGGAGAAGGCAGTCAAGCGGCCTGCAGGCAGAGGTGCTGTGTGGGGAGCGACTTAGTCTTGGGGCAGGCAGTCAGTCACACAGCGTGCAGGCAGAGATGCTGTGTGTGGGGACTGACTTAAGGCTCATACACACATCAGACTATAGTCTTTGGAAAATGAAAGATCACAGACCAATCTTACCACCCTTCATGTAGTATGAGAGCCATACCTTCACAGTCTTTTCTATGGAGCTGAACTCCCCATCAGAACAAAATCTTTGCAAGATGCTGCACATACAGATGCTGTACAGACACAAAAGATCAGTATCTGCAAAAGATCTGTTCCTGCCAAAGATCCGTTTCTGCAAATTGCATTCATAGTCTATGAGATCTGCAGATCATCATACACACCTTGTTTAACCACTTCACCCTATCTGGACGGATATATCCGTCCAGATAGACTGTGCTGCTCCTGCAGCGTGGTGCGCTCCCGCTGCCTGCCGCAAGCCCCTCGAACAGTGAATAGGAATATAATTCCCATTCACCAATCTAAGCCCCCCGGAGAAATACCGACGCTTTCTAAGCAGAGAGCGCGGTATTTCTGCTCGGAAAAATTGTTTGCAGCCTCCTAATAGTTCCTGGCAGCATGATCGTATGCTCCAGGAACTTTTTTGACTGTGGCCATCTTGTGGCCAAATAGTAAACTGCACCCACATAAATGTTTTAAATAAAGAATAACATTATATTACATCTAAAAATTGCTGTTTACCTCCCAAGCTAAAATCACCCACATACATTTTTTAAATAAAAAATAAATAAAAAAAATCACAATTAAAAAAAAAAAAAAAAAAAAACTACATAAATAGTTACTTAAGGGTCTAAACTTTTTAAATAAACATGTTAAGAGAGCATCTTATTCATTTTTTAAAAAAATTATAAGCTTGTAAATAGTGATGAACGCAAATTGAAAAAATGCACCTTTATTTCTAAATAAAATATCTGCGCCATAAATTGTGATAGGGACATCATTTAAAAGGCGTAATAAGTGGGACAAATACGCAAATAAAATACATGGGTTTTAATTATAGTAGCATGTATTAATTTTAAGCTACAATGGCCAAAAACTGAAAAATAATGATTTTTTCCATTTCTTTCTTAATCTTCCTGTGAAAATGGATTTAGAAAAAAATAATTCTTAGCAAAATGTACTACCTAAAGAAAGCCTAATTAGTGGCGGAAAAAACAAGATATAGATCAATTAATTGTGATTAGTAGCGATAAAGTTATTGGCGAATGAATGGGAGGCGAACGTTGCTCGGATGCATGAGATTTTCTGCACTGTAGGCTGAAGTGGTTAACTGACATTCATCTGCAGATCTGAAAATCCATCCTGGTGGATCTGATCTGCAGATGAATGTCTGTTAAACAAGGTGTGTATGATGATCTGCAGATCTCATAGACTATGAATGCATTTTGCAGAAACGTATCTTTTGCAGGAACAGATCTTTTGCAGATACTGATCTTTTGAATGTCTACAGCATCTTTGTGTGCAGCATCTTGCAAAGATTTCTGTCTGATGGGGAGTTCAGCTCCATAGAATAGACTGTGTAGGTATGGCTCTCATACTACATGGAAGGGGGTAAAATTGGTCTGTGATCTTTCATTTTTCCAAAGACTATGGTCTGATGTGTGTATGAGCCTTTAGACTTCGGGCGGGCAGAAGTCCTCTGGGATCCATGCCTCATTAATTTTGATAAAGGTGAGGTACTGAACACTTTTGTGACTTAGGAAACTTCTCTTCTCAGTGACAATGCCTCCAGCTGCGCTGAAGGTCCCTTCTGACAGGACGCTTGAGGCAGGGTAAGACAGAAGTTGGATGGCAAATTGGGACAGCTCTGGCCACTGGTCAAGCCTGCGCACCCAGTAGTCTGAGTTCATCACTGCTCACAGTGTCTACATCCACACCTAATGGCCGGGCAGTTGGCTACCTGCCTGTCCCGGTGTTGGAGGGTAGATCCGGAAGGGCTAAGGCAAGGTGTTGGACTAAAGAATGTCCGCATGTCTGACATCACCATGAGATCGCTGGAGCGTCCTGTCCTTGCCTGCGTGGACATGGGAGAAGAATTACTGGCAGTGGTACCTTTATTGCGTTGTGCTGTGACATTACCCTTAAACGCATTGTAAAGCATATAATGTAAAAAATACTCTCCGGCGCTGGGAAAATGCCTTGTCTACAAGCTGCGTGTCTTGTGGAGGGATTCCCTAACCCTCAAAATTATGCAACAAAGTCTATAAATCACTTGCACGCGCTAAAATGCTTCAGCTGTTTATAAAAAAATAAAATATAAAACATAAAAATTTGGTCAGTTCCCACACATACCTCTTCCACACATCCACACTGTAGAGAGGCCCCTCCACTCACTCCCACTAACCTACCCTACAACTTGAACTAAAATCAATTAGATGTATTTTCCTTAAAGCTGGGGACTACGTCTAGCTGTTTGTTCGTTTTAGTCTCCTTAGGATGATACGTATAAGTGTCTTTTTCCAATACACCACTACAAAACGTTGCTGTGATCTTTGATAGTCTCCACAGTTCGCTTTTCTTATCTATCAAAAAAAAACTTTTTCAAGACAGCAATATGGTATAAAAACTCACGGTTTCCTTATAATTAAGTATATCGTTTCTTTGAAGAGTCCTAGTTACTTCTCATTCTATTTGTTCCCGGCTTCAAAACCGCTCTTTGCCTGCGGGTTCTCCCCGTCTGCCCGCCGCTTACCAGTCTGACGTCCTTACACAGCATACGTCACTTCCGCATGGGGATCACTGAAGCCCGCTCGCTGTTGTCTCGTCTTCCGGCTTCTGGCATGCACTGCTATTGGGTGACGTCACCACACTAGGCTATTGGAACTTTGCTGGCGGCTGCTGCGCGCTGGCAGTACGCTGCTTCCAAAGCCCTTTGCAGATTCTTATGGGCACTGTTTCAACTTGAATTTAACACCTCAACGCGTTTCTGCCGATGAAACCGTCGGCCTTCTTCAGGAGGATTCAAGGTTATAGAGCGATTCAATCCTGCCATTTTTATAACTGGTGTAACTCCAAAGTTCATCCGCCCCCATTCTCCAGGGCGTGGTTTCAATCATGTGATCCCAGACTCCATTTTCTTGTAGTCCCCACTCCATCTACATTACTGTAATCCTTTCCATATACATTATTCATTCAAAATCCCTCTATATTTACCCCATATCCCTCATATTCCATTCCAAAATATCCTTACAATTATAAATTACAACAGAAGGTTCAAACAAACTAAAAAAATGCAAACAATTCCATCTCGCTGTTTAGTCCATTTGGGATCAATGTCCCCAACTGATAAATCCATTTTGATTCATTTCTAGACATCTTCTGGATATAGTCCCCTTCCCTTCGTGCCCGGCTTATGATTTCCAACCCAAAAAATATTGTCCCCCTTAAAGAGTAACTGTTAGCCCCCAAATTGAATTTTAAAACACTATTGCAATGTTTTATTTATTATATAAGTAAGCCAAAACGCCAATGCACAAGTTAAAAATCAATCTAATTTTGTTACTATCTAACCTTTTCCCCCAGCTCCGGACGCAAGCCGCATTTCAGATACTATAGCATGCAGAGCATGCCTATGTCTGGCCGACCCCCCTCTCCCCCCCAGGACCAGGTGCCAATATATTCTCCCCACCGCAGCTGACCGCTCTGACACGGAGACAGAGCGGCAGCACTTCCAGAGCAGCACCGCAGAGCAGCCAGCGCCGTGCATCTCTCACATGTGATTCGGCGGCGGCTGCTCTGCGGTGACGGTGCTGGAAGTGCTGCCGCTCTGTCTCCGTGTCAGAG